>NC_056741.1:698318961-698403961 GCF_019279795.1 Protopterus annectens
TGTTACTTAACAAGCATCAGTCATGGCTGCTGTATAAAGAAGTGAGGATCCCTTCCTACTGGCCCAGCTCACACAGCTGAGTAAGGCAGCCTGAGACTGAAAGTGAAAGAAGGAATTAAAGTACATGTGCACAGGCATGAGCGAGGAACCAGTTTTGTTATACATTTTATATATATATATAAGTGTGTGTGTGTGTATGTGTGTGTGTGTTTTCAATAGGCACTCTGTCTGCTACTGCCAGTATGTAGGTTACTTATTTATTTGTGTGTGCGTTTGTGTTTGCAGAGGGGCACAGAAGTTCTTAAGCTTCCCTGATTTTTTTGCTTCATATTTTTGGTCTGTTTTCATGTAAATTTTGCAGTGTTCTGGCAAATCATTGAAGACTGCAGTCACTAAATAATAACTGACATTTCATTTTCAGACTTCTACAAATGTATGTCATTGTAAAGTCAGCCAGTCTAGCAATTGTATAAATATAAATGCAATATTTGAACCTCATTTTGGTTTTCTGTTCACCATTAACTTTTAGTGTTCTCCTTGATTCTTGAGCTAAGATGTTGAGAGGTTTTGAGGGGTTGCATTGGGTTGTATACTGTAGTCTGCATTCTGACAATACTGAGCTGAGAAGAACAAAATCCTGTGGGTGAGTTATGTATGTATGTATTTATTCATTAATTTATTTGATTGCAGTCAAATATCTTAGGTGCATACTGGCAGTCATAGAAGTGACTGCAATTGATGGTCACATCTATGTGTGTACACTTGTAAGTGTGTGTGTGTGTGTGTGTGTGTGTGTGTGTGTGTGTGTGTATGTGCGTGTGTGTGTATGCATGTGTGAGGCCATAGATGCACTCACTTAACCTGACGTTGCACAATGTCTCTTGAGGTTTTGCTTTATATTTTGTTTTTTTCTTTGTAAAGTTGAGGGTTGCTATCACTAAAAAATGTCAGATATCTGAGTTTCAAGCTTAATAACCTTTAAAAAGCATTATAATAGAAAGCCTGTTATTCTAGCTTTTTTTAAATATTTGAAGGCAGTATCTGTGCCTGATTTGGCTTCTATACCCACCATTATCTTTAGCTTTTTCCATTGCCCTTGAGGTAAGAGATTGATAGGTATGTGGAGTTGCATTGGGTTGCGCACTGTATTCTGACAGCAGTAGGTGAGAAGATAAATACATGTGTAGCAGTTATTTATGTATTTATTAATTTATTGATTGCAGTTAAACATCTGAGATGGACAGTCACAGTCAATACAAGTAGCTGTAATTGATGATCACATATATGTGTGTGTGTGTGTGTGTGTGTGTGTGTGTGTGTGTGTGTGTGTGTGTGTGTGTGTGTGTGCGTGCATGTGTAGGGGTCAAAATAAATTACTGTGCTCCATTATTATTTTTATTTTATTACATTCTGATATGTGAGGTGTATATAGTCAATAAAGCTGGCTTTAATTGCTGTGTACTGGGGCTTTTTGTGGATGAAAGTAAGTGGCACTGTTGCATTTGTTCAAGTTAAGTAGTGATTATTCTGACAATGCAAAAGTAGTGTGCATTTGTGTGAAGCCAGCCAGAATATTTTGCTTGGCTATTTTAACACAGTCAGATATGTGATGTGTGCACAGTCAATAAAATATAAAGTATTTGTAATTGATGAGAATTGGGATTTCCTGCAAAAAAATGAGTGTGTGTGTGTGTGTGTGTGTGTGTGTGTGTGTGTGTGTGTGTGTGTGTGTGTGTGTGTGTGTGTAGGGAGGTGGTTGCATTATCTAAAAGTATCAAGATGACTCTAATGTTTTCTCTTTCTATTACGGTCAAACATAAGCATTGTATTCAATAAGTGACTGCTTGTGGGTGACTGGACAAGATGTTTGCCATAACAACTGATCATTATCACAGTGACACATTGAGTAGTATTACCATATGACAGCACTTGGCTATGTGATTGAGTTTTTAGCCATTTCTTCTGTCTGTAGTCTGCATGTGCTCCCTAGTTCTGCATGGATTTTATCCATGTGCTTTGGTTTCTTCTCCCAAACCCTCAGCTCTGTCACATATGCCTCTAGCTATTTGTCCTTTTGCTTTCCTACCAGTCTAATGCAAGAGGGGTAGATAGAAGGTGAGTGTGATTTTTGTCGGAGTAGATTGCAGGCACTGATTCTAGATCAGATTTATATGTGCCAGCATTTGCCTTGTCAATTTGTTGGGGAACTACTACTGTATTCCATTAGCTTTGAGTATTAAGCTTTAGCCACAACTTATTTTCCTTGAAGGAAAAATAAGACTGATGTTTTTCCTTACTCATGATTTTTTTATTCAAACTAGCATTAGAATAAAGGGTCAAAACCGCCAAGATGTACCACACAACATCTAGAGGCCTATGACTTCTAGGGACCTAGTGGACCATATACCACTCTTTTAATTTAATCACTTCCTCTAAATACATTAAATTGGAGTCTTGGCCTGTTGGGGTATATTTAAAGTTAAAGCATGGAGGGACTAAAAAGTAAAGAGGGAAAAATAGGATGGAAAAATGTTTTTACCCAAGCCTCGTAGAACTATGAAAAACAGATATCAGTATAAGCCCCTCAGTTCATCTATACCAAGCACTCCTACATCAACAAGTCCAACAGCAAACCACCCCCAAATCTAGTACTTATAAACTATCTTCTGGTAAGAAAGTTCTAGAGGTAACTGTTGTTAGACAGATTCCACATTTACTAAGCTGCACAAGGACATGATTACAGTCATCTACCTTTCAGGAGCAAGGATTGCTGACATAACTGAGGTCTTTCCTTAAGAATTTTTCCCTAGTATGTGTGACTACAACATGATAGTTGTCCATGTAGGAATAAACATCCCGGTGCACAAAAACCTGAACAGCATGCAAAAAGGCATACTGGAACTTGCTATGCAAATGTAAGTTAAGGGGAAGAATCTGATTTTGAGTGGAATCCTCCCTTTGTTGAGAAGGATGCCTAAATATAAGGAGAGGATAACTGGATTTAGCAACTGGCTAAGTAGCTGGTGTCATCCAAGGGGGATCCAATATACATGAGCCTAGGATGCAATGACTGATAACTCAACTTGCTTTGCAAAGGATGACCAGCATCTCAAACAAGGGTTTCTGCATACAGCCTGAAGTCTCTGCTGTCCCCATAGTGCCTTAATAGACCAAGTTCATTCAGTGAACATTCCAAGGTAACAAATACATCAAATCCCAACTTGGACAACATTAAGGTGGCATTTTACAGTACCAGGAGCCTTAACAAAAGAATGCCTGATCCAGAGGCACTTTAGCATCAGGAATGTATCAGTGTATGTGTAATTGCTGATATTTCTTCCAAGCCTGTGCTTTATGCCTACCATGCCCTTAGGCCTGATAGAAACTGCAGTGGAGTCTCTGGCTTTGTCAGTGACCATCTTCCTTCTACACTGATACCCAGAGACTCCAAAAGGGAGTTCTTAAAACTCCAGCTTACCTTGGACAAGGAAAGCTTCAAATTTATAGCCTGTTACACATCCCCATCCATGACCACAGACAGTCATACACAATTTATGGCATTCCAGAAGATATCCTTGTAAGTGAAAATTCTGTAATCCTTGGAGACAGGAAATTAGAAAGATATAATAAAAGAAGCAAGTTACTTTAGAAGAAATTTAGATTATATACAAATGAGATAAGTAAGAATAGGTATAAGCTAGCTAGAGCTGGGGTTAGGAGACAGGTGAGACAGTTTAGAAGTAATTTTTAGCTGAGGTCATGTGATATTTTAGATCTGTATTTATTTGTATACGTCTGTGTGGAATGGTTTATTCTGATGAAGTTCTAATCATTAAAAGAACGAAAGCGCGTAATTAATTATATTGTTTCCTTGCTATGTTTTTTATAAGAACGTGTGTGGTTAATTATTAGCTGAATTTGGCTAAATATATTCCAGATAATAAGAAAGTATTTATTATAAGCTGAGTCAGCATAGGGGTAAGAAATCAGGTTATAATATTGTGCAGAATAATGTATTTATTACTTATGTAGGATATTTAGCCAATTCCTTTCTGAATACAATAGTAATATTTAATGGAGACAATTGTACTAATGACACCTTTTTTATTTAATTTAGATGAACAGTGTTCTAATCTGTTTTGTAACATCAATGTTAATACTTTGGGAAAAAAAATGAACCCTATCTCTGCAGCTGGATCAAATGGGATTAATGGATATTTTCCTCAAAGAAGCTTGGAATCAGAATTTGTACCAAGATTGTGGAAGAGTCAATTATTATTTCCGTTCCTAAGAGTGGGGATATTTCAGATAATGAGAACTATAGGCCTGTTAGTCTATTAGTCTAATGACTGGAAAAATATTTCAAATGAGTTATCCAAGTACATTCTGGATGCAATAGGACCAGTGATAAGATATTGCACATGACTTTTCACAATGGAGATCAAATATGACAAATTTATTGTCTTTTTATTTCCCATTATGGGAATCATTAGATAATGGTTTGACAGATTTATCTGGATATGGCTAAAGTATGTGATTCAGTTCCCATGACAAAGTGATTTCTTTGTTGATGGAATACAGTTTGAATCATTATGTAATAAGATGGGTAAAGAATTGGTTGTGTTTTAGGTCTAGTAGGATAGGATTAGATGGTACCTTGTCTGAATCAAAAAATAATTATTCTGAAGTACCTCAAGGTTCCATTTTGGGATCGGTATTATTTGGTCTCTTTATGGCATAATTTCCATCTTTAAAAGGGTTACAGGTCAGTAAATACACTAATGATTTCAAGATAGGTTCAGTAATTACATCAGTTATGGATCAAGGTATTATCCAAATGTACATGGATGAATCGTTTAAATAGTCATCTATCAATAATACTGAGTTTAATTATAAATAAAACTTGTATATTGCACTTTGGTAGGAATACATTTTCTTATCCTTATGCCTTGAAGAAACATCATGTTGAATGTAGTGAAAATATTAAAGATGTGGGAACAAAAGTGATTTAAATTTTGATATACTTTTGATAGACATTATCAGAAGATGTTACTTGGAAATAAATAATCTGAGAACTATTGTCTGCAGGGGATAGAGAGATTTTAGTAACAATTTTTAAAGCTGTCATGAGACTGGTAATTGAATATGGAGGGAATGGGTGTATGTTCAACTCTACACAGATTGATAGGTTGGAAAGGATACAGAAAAATTTTACATGGCAAATAAAAGGACTGAGGGGTAAGAGTTATAGTAACAGACCCAGGGACATTTCTTTAATTTCTGTAAGTTATTGTTTATTTAGGGTTGATTTAAGTGCATAAATACTGAAAGCTGAAGAGCTATTGTTGGTATGTCTAGAATATGTCATTAGACAGAAACTAGGAATGGATATTTCCTTGTGGCAATTATGCAAGGCAAATCAAGGTTTCTGGATTATTCTTTTCATTTTAGAGCAGGATGTTGGTGGAATTCCTTGCCTCTTAAGTTTTTAAAAATGGGATCTGTTTATTTGTTTAAGCAAGCACTAGATAGATTCTTGTGTGAAAGGGTATATGATACTGGGCACATTGGAGGCAGGCTCTTGGAAGATCTTTTAGGTCCCATGTCTGTATTTTTGAACATTTTCAACATTAAACTTCAACTACCTCTCCATAGATTAGAACACCTACCTCCGTAACATGGGGTATGCTGAAATATTTTTGGATTGGGTAAACAAAAACTCCCTGTATCAAACTAACCACAAACAAACCAGAGGCCAGGACATTCTTGATCTGGTCCTTACTAACACAGACCATACTTAATATAATGTTTTGGTCTGCCCCTCGATGGTTAAGTCAGATTTCCAGCTTGTGCCATTTACTTTCCAAGCTTCTATTCTCCCACTAACCAATACTGCTGTCTTTACAGGCTACGCAAAGTCAAATCCATGCAATTGTATGATGAAATCTCTAAGTTTAACAACATTATCACAGCTAAGTCAAAATATGCAACCAGTTACACTAGAGATAGTTAAGTCTATTTAGACAAATGTATCAATCTGTCATCCCCTACTAGAACTGATATAATAAGAAATTCTAAAATAATCCACCATGGTGGCCAGTCAACATAAATAAACTTTATAAGATGAGAAAGAAACTTCTTAAACAAGTACAGAAAACCTCAGTATGATGACAGTGTAAAAATATCTCTAAGAAGCTGAAGACTACTATAAAAGCCAGAAAAGAATCCCATGAACTGAGGTTAATATCTGAGGCAAAGGATAACTACAAGTCCTTCTTCGGCCATGTTAGAAAACTAAGAAGCAATTTGCAATATTGTTCTGAGGTTTTCTACAATGGGGCACCCCACTCCAATCCAAATGATATCACTAATATACTGACCAACAAGCTTGCTACCAGTTTCTCCCCAAAAACTCCCATTCCAACTGCAATCATTTCTGATTCACTCCCACTCCCTACCATTATAAAGGAAAGTGACCTTCAGGTACTGTAAAAGACCATATTTCCTGTACGTCTCCTCATAACATACCTGGTTGTCTGATTAACACTGTCAAACATGTACTTGCAGAACCCCTCCTTAAAGTGTTTAATCTAAGCCTAACTACAGGCTATGATCCCAAATCCTGGTGCACTGCTGTGGGGATGCCCCTCCTTAAAGGTGACTCTACCACTGACACTGGAATTTCTGACCTATCAGCCTTATGAGTGTGATTTTAAAGCTAAGGAGTACAACATTACCAATTTCATTAATTATGAAATCAAAAATCTGATTTAGGCTCAGCTCACAGTAGTCTGTCTTCATGAAAGTAGATCGTGACTATTAAATCTTGTCAACTTCTTTGAGAAGATCACTCACACAGTCGATGGTAGCCATGCTGGGCAAGCTGTTCATCTTGATTTGGCAAAAGCATTTGATACCATACTACATGAAGGAATTGTTAAGAAGATATTACTGGGCTTAACATTAATCCCTCTGTGGTAAGATGGATAGGCAACTGGCTTAAGTCCAGAACACTCACTGTCCATGTAGTAGGTGCCTCTTTTAACAGAGGGAAGGGGATCAGTGGTGCCCCTCCAGAAATCTGTGCTTGGTCCTCTTCTGTTTGGCATTTATTTTTTTCTTTAACCTTAAAACTGATATCTAAGACCTCTGGTTCACCAGATTTGCTGATGATTGCAAACTGGATGTAATTGTCAAAATCCATGAAAATATTTATATCTTTCAAAATTATATTTTACTAGTACACGCCTTGTACATGGAAAAAGAACTTAAACTAAATGCCAAGAAATGTAGTATTATCTCTTTACTGGGAGAAAATGACAATGGAATCAAAGTATTGAGAACAAATAATAAGAAGGAAAGGTAATAGAATGGGAAGAGGCCAAGAAGACATTTGGACTGCAGGCTAATGATTGTCTGCCCTATCGGGGATTTATATCAGACTATAGACAAAGAGAAAGATACAGGGGAATATTAAACAAAAGATCTGCATGGTTCTAGAACACAAGCTGCTTTTATTAAGCAAAAAAGTAGTTCAAGACCTCGGCACCTGGGTAGATAGTTCTCTCCCTTTAGATCACCATGTGGCTACTATAATCAGGAAATCCTTCTGTATTTTGAAATTACTTGCCAAAGGTATCTTTTCCAAATCCAAGAAAACAGTTTCTCCCCTACATTCAACTCTAGTCAGACCCATTGTAATATAGAATATAATGAAGCTTTTGGTATTTACCTCACTAGACACATAAATAAACTCAAAAAATTCTAGATGTTTCTAATGAAAAAGATCTCTGGTCTCATGAATCATAGTTACCAGAAGAGATTAAAAGCCTTTGCCCTGCACTTTTTGTCTTATAGACTCCTGAGGGTTGATTTGCACCACTCTCACAGTGTCCTTTGTGATCCTATTATCTTTGACCTCCATTTTCTCACGTTAGACGAAGAGTACAGTTGTCCCTAGAACCCGATATTGAAATCTATATCAGCAAATTGATAAAACATAATAGAGGGATGTGATCATCACCCGGCATCTTCCTTGCTCTAGAATAAACTTCCTCTGCAAGTCAAAAAATGTGACTCCTTGTCTTCATTCAAAATTCACCTAAATGACTAATGGGTACCCTTAAATTTACACTGAGTCTAGCAGGCCTCACGCTTCTGTAAAAGGTGGCAAAGCCTGAAGGTGGCTGTTTAGCAAGGAGCATGTGGTCATTGGACTGATTAGCCTCTATATCCTGTGATTCTGTGAACACACGAGTTAAGAAATGCCACATTTACTGACTAAAAAATAATCACTGCAGACTTTCAGGTGTATAGCCTTTTTGGTTTTGTGATGAGTCACAGTAAAATTTAACTTTAAGATAGGACTAAAGCTAAACTACTAGAAATGGTTTCTTTATTTTTTGGGTGAGTGGCTATTAAACTGCCTCATAAGACACAACTGTCAGGGTAGAGGGAAAGAAACTACACAGAAAACAGTCACAGTTCCAGTGTCTGGGGCTGATCTCTGATTACCTTGTCTGTGCAGATTGTATTTCCTCTCCATGTTCATATGAGTTTTTACACTGACACACACACACACACACACACACACACACACACACACACACACACACACACACAAAACGCTATAAGGCAGATACACAGATATACATGTATGCATATGTGAGTGAGTGTGTGTGTGTGTGTGTGTGTGTGTGTGTGTGTGTGTGTGTGTGTGTGATTGTTTGTATAAAATGCATGCCTTTGCCCTTATGGCCCACGTTTTGACTGAAAAGGGATGGGAATGGACTCATTTACTTTCCCAGTTAACAAATAAATAAATTGTAAAGGATGCTGCTATTGCATCCATTTTATGTGTTAACTTAATAAAAAGAAATGAAAAAGTTGACTTCCATGGTACTCTAGGAAGTTAACCTTGACAATGGCCAAAATTCGGGAAACAATAGGAAATACAGAAGGAAGAAGTAAAGTTGGTAATAGGCTTTATTTACATGTTTATTTGTAACTGAGTAGGTGTATTAATAAAGTGGGTAATTTGCGTGAATAACTAGTTGCTGACATCTAGACATATACAATGATTCCCATTTATGATTGGTAAGAACAGTCAGCTTTGCTGCCTCACAGCCATTGGTTCTCTGTTTCAGTTCCCAGCTGGTGTGGCTCAGAGACGTGTGTGTGTGTGTGTGTGTTGTGTGTGTCTGTTGTTGCATTTGCACATCTGAAAGACATGCCATTAGATGAACTGATGAATCTCTAAATTGCCAATGGGGTGCATGCATGTGTGTGTGTGTGTGTGTGTGTGTGTGTGTGTGTGTGTGTGTGTGTGTGTGTGTGTGTGTGTGTGTGTGTGTGTGTGTGTGTGTGTGTGTGTGTGTGTGTGTGTGTGTGTGTGTGTGTGTGTGTGTGTGTGTGTGTGTGTGTGTGTGACTTGCAATGAATCTTCATCCCATTCCTGACTGCTACTCTACTTCACAACTATTATGTGCCAGGAAAGGCTCTGCCTATCCTGTGTCCCTAAATAAGACAAACAGTGTATTGGGAGAATGAATGAAAAAATGAATGAAGAAAGTGAATAAAAAAGCAACAGAAATACTTGTATTATAACCTAAAAATTAAAGTTTCCAAGCTGCATACATGGATAGCAAATAACAGTTGGCCACAAATTCACAATTTAAATATAGCATATTGCATAGTAGTCCTCTTCAATTTGTCATATCAGGTCAGCTTATGTATATTGTATTTTCTAAAAGGAAAAAAGCTACTGTCAAACGTCCTAGTCTAAAATAATACTAAAGTTGGCACAATGAGCAATAAAATTAAAGTTACAACAAATACTAATATTAACATTAACTTTTGTAGGTGAGCTCCATCAATGTACAGAGAATCAGAATACATTCCCATAAATATTCTTGACAGTTTTCTGCTGTTAGCAGAACCTCTGTAAACAAACTTACAGACATTTTCTCTTCAAGCACCACTCCCTGGTGGGGTTGAGTTTTTGACATCAGGCATCTGTTAAATAAACAGCTAGCAGCAAGCCATAAGCTGACAGAAGGGAGGCTGTCTGGATACTGTTACCTAGCAACTCAAGTTTGAGTATGGCATTTTCTTCTGTGGTGATTTATAGTTGTGGCATAAAACTGTAAAAGTGTTTTTTTTTTTTTTTGAGGGAAGAAGGTGTGTTAACTTTTTGTCAAACATAGTACCACTATCTCTCTAAAAATTATTTGTAATAACTGAACAATAGTTATTTCCCATGACCTCTAACATTCCTTGCTTATCTCTTTCGCTCACCACCCTTCAGACAGATCCTAACATGCCCCTCCCCCATCACAACCTGACTGAAAAGTGCATCAAACTTTTGAGCTTAGATGGGGGACAGTTACTTTGTACATAAATTGTTGGATGACCACTTGAGTTTAGCACTGCTCAATGAAGAAATACAGTTAAGAAACATTGCTGCTCTGGCATAGATACTGAGCTGAAGGAGTCCACAGCTGTTGAAAATAGTTTAGAAGACAGCAGGATTTACCCTTCATTTTAGTGGCTCAATAACATTTCCATTAGTTCCTCTTAACTGTGTTTTAATTATTATTATTATTATTATTATAATTATATTGTTATACCTTTATGAAAAATTCTTATTTTTGACAAAAGGTATAGCAATAGGTATACTGCATACAAAGCACACACACACACACACACACACACACACACACACACACACACACACACACACACACACACACACACACCAGGAGTTGTACAAAATGCTTTAACTTCAGGGGCAGCTCATGCTATAGGACTGCAGCACCCCCCCCAGCTGTGGAAAGAAGAAAAACAAAAATAAAACAATCAATTGCGAGTCCCAGAACTCCACGCATGCGTGCTTGGAGTTCCTGGAACTCAGAGAAATCCAGACTGCTGTGTCAGTAGTCCGGATAAGGGGAAAGGCATCTCTGCCCTGCAGATGCCCAGAAGTCTATGCAGTGATGACCGCATAAAACAGAAGCACTCTGAACTGCATCGTCTGCAGGCTGGAGCCTACTCTCACGGGGAAACCAGAGGACAGTAGGGACTGAGGATATGGTGTAGTCTCACAGGGAAACCAGCCAGGAGGACAGTTAGCTTGCACAGGACTGAGGATACAGTGTAGCAGATGGACTCAGGAACATGTGTGTGTGTGTGTGTGTGTGTGTGTGTGTGTGTGTGTGTGTGTGTGTGTGTGTGTGTGTGTGTGTGTGTGTGTGTGTGTGTGTGTGTGACTTAGGATACATGGTGGTGGGTACAGAATACCATAGGCTTGAACCTTGTACCTTGGGCCCAGGTGGCAAGAGCCTGAATTCCCTACGCACCACCATTTGTAAAAAATGTGCACATTTTTGCCTTATATTTGTTCTGTTCTGTTCCTCATAAAATCTGTGGTTTCTGTAATTTTGTTTCTTTGCACAGTCAGTAGTGCAGTGGTGCAGTGGTAGCATTGTTGCCTGACAGCTACAGGTTCTCTGGTTTGATTCTTGACTGGGTTGCCTTCTCTGTGGAGTCTACTTGTCCCCCCTGTGTTTGTGTGGGTTTCCTCTGGGTGCTGTTGTCTACTCCCATCTTATAAAGACGTGTGTCTGGAATGTTTCTCCCTTAGCCTCTGCCAAAAATTGGATTTTGTTCCAAGTCAGACTTTCCTGGTTAATAAATGTTAAATAAATAAAAATGACAGGCATTTTAATTTCAGACTTCATATTCTTCAGAAGGTACATGGTAACACATACCTTTTATTCTAGCAATTTTCTAAGTTTGTTAAATGGATATTTGAAATTTGTCCCCATTTTTGGGACTGTATTCCCCCATTATTGCCTTCGTCCAGGTTTTTTGTGCTAAGGTTGAGAGCTATGGTGAGAACTGAATTCACTGAATATGTTTGGGGGCTGTATTCCCCCATTACTGGCTTTGTCCATGTGTCTTTTGCTAAGAGGTTGACAGCTATGGTGAGAACTGAATTCACTCAGTGGTAACTATTTAAGTTTCAGTCTTCCTCTCTTTCACAAAACAGCTGACTTGGCATAGTGGTATGTTGCTCTGACTGTTTTGCACATGGTCCTGGGTTCAAGACTTGGCAGTGAAATGTATGGTGGTAACACAGCATTTTATTCTAGCAACTTTCCAACATTATACAAGTAATGTTTAAAATGTGTCCTGGGACCCCTACTGTTCAGCATATACTTCTCAGAAGTACAGGTAAATACAGGAGGACTATGGCTAGCCAAGTTCGCCGATAACTGCAAACTGATAGCCATAATTGACTCTCTGGCTGACATGGACATCCTCCAAAAGGGCCTTACTGAGACGGGCACATGGTGTCAAAGTCATGGCCCCAAGCTAAATGCCAAAACATGCATAGTCATCCCATTTGGGAAAAACAAAACACCCACAAATTACCACATAGGTGGCAGCCCCCTTAATACAAAAGAGGTAATAAGAGATCTGGGGACCCAGGTAGATAGTAATCTCTCCTTTGACAATCATATTGCCAAAGAAGTTAGGAAATCCTTCTATGTAGCCCATCTAATTACTAAAGGGCTCGCATCTAGAAATAAAGAGGTTATAGTGCCCCTCTACTTGTCACTCATTAGACCCATCATAGAGTACAATGCCCCATTTGGGATGTACCTCACAAGACACTTCCAACAGCTGGAAAGACCACAAAAGTACCTCACCAAGAGGATTACTGTCTCAAACATATGTCCTATGCAGCCCGACTGAAAAAACTCCGGCTGTACTCAGTGGTATATCACTTACTCAGAGGTGATCTTTGGCTAACTTACAAAGCTATGTCCAACTCAGAATTGATGGACATGCTCCACCTAAAGAAATCCAAGTCACTGCGAGCCACGTGCTCTAGTGAGCTAAACCTCGCCACAACAATAAGTAGAACATGCTGGAGGGATAGATTCCTGTCACAGAGACTCCCCATGCTTTGGAACAAAATTCCAAATTACATCAGGCAGAGCCCCTCACTAACAATCTTCAAGAGAAACCTTGATGAGTGGATGGGTAACAGAAAATACATCCCTGGGATTACTTCATTGGCTCTGCTTGTCAGAGGATCATTTAATTAATCACTGGGGCAGCGAAAGCCGACACACTGTGGCTAGGCTTATAAATGCCATTGGGCAGATAACCTAGTCCCTACCTATGAACCTATGAACCTAATTTTAGCCTTAAACTGCTGCAAGAATGCATCATCACTCAAGACCAAGAGATGCTTTCTGACCACCAACCAGCATTTAGATGTGATGTGATCATGGGCAGCATTAAATCACTTGCTTATCCATGAGCAATTTTCAGCTGAGTGTGCAAATCCAAATCTCAGAACTTAAAATCATTGATTACTATATATATATATATATATATATATATATATATATATATATATATTGAATGTTTCCACCACTTAGACTGCAGAGTGTCCAGTTTTGGTATTTGTTTACCAGAAGTGAGCTTTCTGCAGAGCTGTGGCAGTTAGTTATGAGGCTTAAGGCAATGATCTATATTTCCTGTACTACAGGTTTGATTCCCTCAACCCTTATTTGCCTATTGTATCAGTTAACTAGATTCTTCCAGGTTGACCCTGAAAAGGAACCACGTGTCTTGTTATTTATTTGGGAATACAGACAATGTAGTCAATATCTTGATAACCAAAAGATCTCAGGCAAAGGAACAACTTCAGAATTGTTGGTGTACAAGAAAACAGCAAAGGGATGGTGTGATGAGTTTCTTGTGAGTATGACTGCCCACTCTTCTTAAGTTAGACCAGGGCAGGAGTAAAAATTGGCTCTTAGTTATCCACTTTATGTCTTATTGTCAAAAGGAAGCAGTCTTTATTGTGACAAATACTGATCTTCAGTGGAGAGAAAAAATTATTTTGACAATGACTAACTGAAATAAAATTATTGAAGAAAAATGAAGGTTTGTAGGTAATCAGTGATGTGTAAAACTATCAGGATAACCACCCTCTGTGTAGTTCATTGGAAGGCTTTGTTCTTTCTTGGATGTTGCCAGCAGTTTCAGTCAGCCTAACTTGGCAGTTAAAATCTTATCTATTGGCAAAAGTGGCTCACGTGCAATGGGAGAACCAGAATGATAATCAGGGACATCAAATAGTAGCTCAGTTCTCTGCCTCTTTTGATTCCAGGAGAAAGACAGTGGCCAGCTATAAAGCTATCTGACCCTTAGAGTGAACTTCATGGTGGATTAGCTTGAAGCATTCAGTGGTTCAGTAATACAGCTACTTGCAACCCTGGGGATTTGCTGTCTCTCAGAAGACAATACTGACCTTGTTTTTGATACATTGAAGGTTTCCTAGTGATGCCCTAGCAGTATGACTTTCTCTGTGTGTTATAATTAGTTTCAAAAAATGTCAACTCTTAACATGCAAGCATAGAACACAGCGGCCTTGGGTAGTTGATCTTCCAGACTCCTGTTAAGAAACAGATAAGACTGTTTTACTATGACATATCTCCAGCTGGACATATGTACATGACCTGCGACAGGCAATCTTATTGTGGGTTACAACTTTTTTTTTCCCTTTCGTGTGTCCTTACTTGTTTTAACATATTGAAGTCACAGAGATCCCACTTCATTGAAAGATATGCCATGAATCTTCTTTCTCACCTTTCATTAGGAAGCTTTTTTTCCATTCTGTTTGTAGCCACCTTCCTTCCTCTTCCCTTTAGACTGTTTGCATGTTTTGATGAAATCTAAAAGCTGCTGAGGTCATTCCCTTTAACCCCATTCAATGTAAATCAGCAGCTGCAATTATTGACAAACTATGATTTACTAAAGTGACCTCTTGGGTGTTTCTAGTGTGCATTGTAGTTTTTATTCAGCAGTGTAATCCCTATGGGAGTAATTTATTTTACCCCACACTCCCAACCAAGTCCACAGTCCAATATGTTCCCTGCAGTACCATCTGTTTTATGTTTTCTCTGCCAGTCTGCTTGTGAGTTTATATAAGGAGCAGGCTGTGCTGTTATGAGCAAAAAGTGGACATTTATTCTTTAGCAACCAAAGCACTTGGCTGGCCTTTCGACTGGCTGCTTCTTAGGGTTAGATATTATTACATATTCTCTGCAGTAGTTTTCTCTATTTCCAAGAGATTTGTAACTAATGAAATCTGTTTGTTCACATGATGTGGACTGCCAGATTTACAATATCTAATGCACACATTACCCCTAATGACTGTAAATTAGTCCTAGTCTAGAAACTTATACAGAACTACTAGCAGTCATTCTTAAACTGGTATTCTTGTCTTTGCGACATCTCTGATGATATGTTCCACTTCCTGGCTGGCAAATCCAACTTTATGTAATCTACCCTGAATAATTTCTGTTGGATTACCGACCCAATGTAGTGTTAGTTTTACTTATTGCCATTTTTGCTGAGCCCTGCACTAGCCATTCCGTCTTTTAAATAAAAGCATTATACTTACATTATTGGTTCCTTTCAATGGAATCTTCTGTCTCATTTTATCACTTTATTTTCACAGACTGTGTTATATTAACTTTAGATTCTGGTTTCTGTTTGAAAGAGATCTTTTTATGCAGAATTTTACCTTGCATGCAGAAGATAGTTCGCATTGGAAAACAGATCATTCACTTCCGTCATTTTCATGTGGTCACGTATAGGTGTTTAAAGCTCTGTGGCAGTCTCCTTTGCTAAACACTGCTTAATAAGTTGTCCATCATGCAATGCTTAACTGCTATCTTGTGTCTTTTTACCATGCTGTATCCCACAGTTTGTTTTTTAAGCTTATTTAACATTTTCACTTAGTCAAACCATATTTTTATTATGATTGTTTGTATTAGGTAGATCTTATTAATTATTTTCACTTAACGTTGTTCTCAACTTTAATGTCTACTGTGGGTCTGATGCTTTTCTGGGATATCACCTTCAATCCCCTTTTTCCCCATTTTTACATGGGGTTGAGGTGTCATGTGAACTGCTGACACTTCGCTCTATTCAGATCCACTCTTCAAACTTCTTTAACAGTAGGCCTGCTTGTTTCAGGTTTTCTCTCACATAGTACATTCCTAGCTCCTTCTGCCATCTTCCTGTGTCCCACAAGAAAATCAGCCTCAGCAAGAACAAAAAACAATCCAATAAAACATACTGGAACAGGATATTGGATGGAAATAATTTTAATGAAGAACAGAAGTATTAAGCGAACATGTTTTTTTGGGATGGGAGAATACATTTTTGTTCAGCTTCCACTACTAGAAGAATGTTGTGTTATACACTAGATTCCTGGATGATTTTTTTTTCCCTATGGAATGGTCTTAGTGATGATATCCCACTATTTTTGTATTACTTAAGTAATACCACACACTATTTGGAATTTACACACACATGCAATATAAAAAATATTAATTACTTGGACATTACCATATCACATGATGAGAATGGATTTAGGTCTAATGTTTATTGTAAAGAGACTTTCTGCAACTCTTATTTACATTTTCTAAGCAATCACCCTTTAACACAGAAGAAGAGCCTGATTAAAGGTCAGGCCATTTGGGTGGTGAGGATGTTCTCTCATTTTCAGGATGTGAATTGAGAATTGGACAAGGTGGGGGAAATGTTTAAGCAAATAGGTTATCCTAAGGGGTTAGTTGAAGGTATTCTTCAGGAAGTCTACAATAATTAGGGTCACAAATAATAACCACTGTTAAGGGTGGGATTGAATACCGATAGATCTGGAACCAATGGTGGTGGCCAGAAGTTTGAGATGGCTTGTATATTGTTGTACAGCTTTTTGTCTGATGACATCAAAAGTATTATCGGAAAGAACTGAAACATATTTAAGGTAAACCCACAAATTCTTGGGGTATTGGGTAATGAACCGGTATTTATACACAAAAAAGGTGCCAGTTTCTAACAGTTGCTGGAATATAAAATTAGAATCAAGGAGAAAGACAGAAAGGGGACTAATCCTTGCGGGCAGTGTACATACATCAATAAGGAAGCACATTCCACATTAGGGAATGTTATAAAAACGAATATCAGGTTTAAACCTGGGAATTGTGACACTAAACGGGTGATATATCTTGCTATATGTGGAAAGTGTGCAAGTTATTATGTGGGTAAGATGAAATGGGCATTGAGGAGTAGAATTTATGAACATGTATATGATATAAACAACAAAAAGGACAAGAATGCCCTTTACAAGCATTCCTTAGTCTGTGATGGGTTTAATAAATTTGTTTTTAGCATTTTGGACATTGTTCCTATAGACCAGAAAGGGGGTAACTGGAAGAATGTTTTGATGAAGAAAGAGATGCAGTGCAACGGAGACTGGCTGCTAACTTCTCCCAGGTCTAAATGAAATAATTTCTATCTCCTGTATTACAGGAGAATGCTGAGAAATGCTAAAAAATGTTTTTGAAAAAGTGTTGTTCATGTATATTTATTACACTCTATTTATCTTGTGAATTTTTATGTGTGCAAGACAAAGCATTTTATTCTTTTATGTTTATTTTTCAATGGGAATTTCTTATGTCATTAATATTAAGTGAAATGTGGGTAGATGTTTTGTATTGCTAACCAATCGTGTTATTTGGTATAATATTTAAACAGGGTCATTGAGTGTACCTATGTATTCTGATGAAGTCTCGCTTTTGTGGAGACGAAAGCGCTTAATACTTGTGCTCTCCATTAAAATTCTTTCCATCCAGTATTCTGTTCCAATACATTTTATTGGATTGATCTTCCTGTGTCCCGCAGATTTGCTATACTAAATTGTCTTCTGCTTTTCTGCACGTGAGTGAACCACTAGAATCTGTTCTCATTAAACTGCTCTGTAATTGGAGCTACTTTGACTTTTGATGTGTCTAAAAATAATAGATTATCCTGAATTCTGAGTGCATAGTGTTGGGATAGAATGATGAGTGTTAAATGTTTTGTATTTATCACAATGCTTTATATATGTCCTTGTGGAGTTCAGCATGGTAGTTTTTATTACTGTCTAGAGTACCAACTCCCCTCCATGAGATATCACTATGTGATCTTGAGTGGGTTCTCCCTTGATCTTGGAGGCCAACTCCTTGTATGCATGCAATGTATATATCATAGATGTTCTTTACTGATGTTATGCATTTACATTCATGCCCTACAAAATTAGAGTTTTCTCAGCTGGAGATGTGCACATTGATTAAGGTAAGCAAGCCCAAGCCTTTCTTTCTTATAGTAATTGTTAAATCATTTAGCAGACAGCTGAATTTATGTGTTATATATGAAAAAGAGGATCTGAATACCCATGTGTCACTCACCAGATTGCTTATACAATGCAGATGAACTTTTGGGGCCCTCATCTAATTAACTATTAACAAGTTAACTTAACAGTAGCAAAAATGGGTGCCACAGTTCTTTTAAAAGATCAGGAGTATATGTGTGGTTTAAGAGCCTCTTCCTGATTCATGAAATTCACCTTACCCCACAGATGAGCATAACAAATTCTGTAGGTATGGTTATTTTTCTGTTTCCTTCTCCTGACACTCCTGCAAGAGGTAAACAGGAATGTCTATTCTGTTATTTAGAACAGAAATGCTATCTATGGTCTCTTTCAGATCAAGAGGGGCAGTAACCACTGTAATCATATGTTACAGTTCTGAAATCATTACCATATGTTTCCTTTTCACACACCTATACATGGGGGCTATGGAAGATCAGAAGGTGTTGCAACAGATACAAGATAACACTCGAAGCTATCTGATGAATCCTGGGGATGGTACCTTTGTTCCCTCATAAAAGATTACAACAATCTCTAACATCCGAAGATCCTAGCTATAGCCTGCCATGTGGGGGAAAGCTTCCATAGAGAGGAGAATATTACATATGGGTGTAAGACATGTAGAGGGAGCAGAAGTTTGACACACTTTTCCAGTAAATGAAATATGAAACTATCTTATGTAAAGCTTCCGGTCTGCTCACTTTCAGTTATTTACTACTATATACCAATGACCACTGTCCCTAATAGATTACTTTGGGCAGGCACATTCCTGTTCCCTCAAGGCCATGGAGCACTCCTCCCCAACATTGTGCCAGACGAGATTTTAAAGATATTATGGTGGATGACACCAATAGCTTCCTTAAAATGTATGATGTAACCCAGTACAGGCATTCATCCTCTGGGAATCATGCAGATGTTATAGCCCTGCTAGTGCCATTTGGCAATCCTGTCACCAGGAAGTGGATTCTCTCTAAGCAATCTTAAAGTACTTCATAAGTGACAACAGGCATGAACTCCTGACAACACATACATATAGGAAGAGCAGGAGCATAGAATCCTATTTATTATTGATAAGAAGACTGAAGAGGCACTGGATAGACTCACACTTCAATATCTTGAGACACTGTTGCAGTCTTACATAGGTCTAGCTGAGAAATAAAAAAAAAAAAGAAAAATAGAGCCAAACAAGTAGGGTCCCCAAATTAAATCATCTAATCATCTGTCCATAAATATATTGGTATAGCCCCTTACCAAAATCTTGCTACTATTTTAAGTTCATAGGTTCATAGGTTCATGGGGTGATACTAGGCTATCTGCCCTAGGGCATTTACAAGCCTAGCCAGAGTGTGTTTGGCTTTCACCACCCTTCTTAGATTAGTTTACTGTGCCTCTGTATAGTAGGTCACAGAAGATAGCCCATTTAAGGTTAGTTTACCGTGCCTCTGTCTAGCAGAGACACAGAAGAGATCCCAGGGGTAAATTTACGATCTCCCATCCAAACGTCAAGATTCTTCTTGAAGAGGGTCATTGAGGGGCTCTGTCTGACATGGATTGGGATTTTGTTCCAGAGTGAGGGGAGCCTCTGGGATATGAATCTGTCCATCCAGCATGTTCTATTTATTTCTGTGCTGAGGTTTAAGTCACTGGAGCATGTAGTTCTGATGGATTTGGATTTATTGAGGTGGAGCATGTCCATTAATTCTGGGTTGGACATGGCTTTATACATCAGGCACAGATCACCTCTGAGTAGGCAGTAAGCAACTGAGTAGAGCTGGAGTTTGTTTAGCCTAACTGCATAGGGCATCTGTTTGAGTCCCTTGATCCTCTTGGTGAGGTACTTTTGGGGTCTTTCTAGTTGTAGCAGGTGTCGGGTAAGGTACATCCCAAATGGGGCATTGTATTCAATTTTGGGCCTGATGAGTGATGAGTAGAGGGGCACAATGACCTCTCTTAATCTAGATGTGAACCCCTTCGTGATAAGGTGGGCTATATGGAATGTCTTTCTAACCACTTTGGCAACGTGATTGTCAAAGGAGAGATTGCAATCTACTTGGGTCCCCAAATCCCTAATTACTTCTTCCGTACTTAATGGATTACCACCTATGTGGTAATTTGTGGGCACTTTGTTTTTCCCAAAGGGGATGACTATGCACTTTTTGGCATTTAGCTTTAGGCCATGGCTCTGGCACCAGTTATCCGTCTCTGTGAGACCTTTTTGGAGGATGCTTGTGTCAGCCAGCAAGTCGATTATGGCCCCCAGTTTGCAGTCATCTGCAAACTTTGTCAGCCATAGTCCTCCTGTGTTAGCCTGTACCTCAGAGAAATATATACCGAATAAGAGAGGTCCCAGGACTGAGCCTTGTGGGATGCCACTTGTAACTGGTTTAGAGTCTGACATGGCACCTGCAATTCTGACCATGTGGGTTCTATCCCTAAGCCAGTTTGCAACCCATCTTGTGACATAGGAGTTGATATTTAAGCTGGTGAGCTTATTTATGATGCCCGAGTGGGGTATTGTGTCGAAGGCTTTTGCAAGGTCAAGGTAGGCTGTGTGGACTACCTTCCCTTCGTCTATGGCCTTGGTGACTGTTTCAAAGAAATTGACCAGGTTCAAGAGGCAAGATCTGCCCTTAATGACGCTGAATTGGGTAGGATCCAGTGTTTGGAGGTCCCCAATGTCTTTGTTTATGAGTTCCATGATGATACGCTCCATAGCTTTGCAGACCAGGCTAGTTAGGCTTATAGGGCGATAGTTTCTGGGGTCCGTTGTGGCACCACCTTTATGGAGTGGGACCACTGTTGCTGTACGCCATTCTTTGGGTACATATCCTGTTGTAAGGCTGAGACTGAACAGTGATTTTCCATATATAGTCAGGTCCCTTGACAGTCTGATGAACCTTTGGGAACATGTGAAAAATACCAGGCCATCTCATAGGAAATTAAGGCCTTCCTATCTCTTTTAGTCATTGAAGCTGATCTTGCTTTCCACATCAGTAAATTATCATGGTTGAGTAGGCAATCCTCATGTGCTAATATCTATCTATCTATCTATCTATCTATCTATCTATCTATCTATATTAGATCATATTATTTGGTATCTGCTAATGAACTGAAATTAGTACTTTTGTTGTATAAATTGCACAGTTACATATTTATTTAATTTTGTACTATTATTATTTTCAGCTTATTATATCAAGGTATAGTATACCTTCTGATACAATACTATTTTGTCTTCCATATGCCATGCATTCTGCTTGCATACAGTTTGCTTATAGTACATACTCTTGCTTTTGACTATCTGTGCTTGCTCTTTGAGCTTGTGTCATAGCTGAAAATGGTCAACAGACTAGCCTACCTACCTGAAAAACAATTAGCAAATATATAAATAAACAAACAAACTACCCAAAGCACATGCCCTTGGTGGTTTTCCTGGAAAGTTTATAGAAGTTACCCTATGAAGCTATAGGGCTCATGGGGCTTTTTTGATAAGCTTATAGTGCAACATTTTCTATGCCAGTCTGATCGCCTTCATTGAAATAAGCTGTACTTATCCCCATTCTAAAACCTGCCAATAAACCTAAATATTCCAGTAGTTGCCATCTAGTTTCTATTTTAAAAATTGTCTACAAACCTGGTATATATGCTTGGTAATGCTGGACCATAACTTTTTTTATCCCATCTCTTCCTCTCAGTGAAAAGAGGACTTTATCAGTGTCAGAAATGGGTGAGACTGGGGCAATACCCTAATGACTGCACATTACATGAGGTTTGGGACCAGAGCTTACCTTTCAACCTCTTAGCACAAGAAATTTGGGCAAAGCCAAAATAAAGGGAGGACAATGGCCCAAACAAGGGAGAAATTTTAAATATTGCTTTTATTAACTTAGAAAGGTGACAGAATAACAGGTTTTGCATTAATATGCTTGTTCTGAATGGTATAAAGTCTGAAACTCAAATGCCTGTCATTATTTACTGACTTTAATCCTTGAAGATTTCCCAGAAAACCACAAATTTTATGTAGAACAGACCAAAAATACAAGGCAAAAAATCTGGAAAATAGAGGAGTATGGACCAAAGCTCAAGTAGTTAGCAAATCCTCTCAACTGATGCCAAAAATATGTTTGACTTACAATGGCATTGCCTGTTTGCAGTCGTTAAGGAGTACAGTTTTCTAGACCACTTATCACTGTAAAAGGAATGTATCTTGATTGCTCTACCCTAACACATTTGGATTTTTCTCTCTCAATAAATGAAGGAGGAGTTGGTTGCCAGTCTGAAGAACGTTTGATTCTAAATCAGCTCTCCACACCCTACCTTTCATTATAAACCAGCAGTTCCTGTAAAACCTTAATTGAAGGGTTTGATCCTGTAGCAAAAATGCTGGCCTCTTATTAAAAAAGGGAAGCCTCCTGAGATGGTATATGGAGGTGATGAACAGCAGTCTTGCTAATCTTATTCTTCATCTCTAGCTCTGAGATTAAGGCACCTACTTCTACCCCTGTAAGTATCTGTGCAGCAGTGGGTAGTTTTTTAATATTAATGATGAGAGCATCAGCATATGGTTTACCTTTAAGACATGCCTCTTTCTCACATATAGTACCATATATTGCCAAATAATTGCATAATAAGTGGCCTGATACATGCAGAGCAGACTTAGAAACAGTGATCTGCAGACTATTTGCCTTTTTTGTTTTCAGCCATCATTGCATGGCTTCCACCATATCAGCTTTCTGGTAAGCAATGCCTCTGATGCAAGACCATGAATAAAAGCAAATTCAGTGCCCTAGTACTGACAAGAAAGTATATATTTATTTCTGTAATGCACTGGGGATATTACAGCACAGGAGGAGGGGGTTGTGATGGCAGTATATACACTGCCTGTACATCAGTGCTCATACTGCCTTTACTATTGCTGAACAGAATTTGCAGAAGTAGCCAATGCTATGACACAAGAATAGAATGTAAGTGTATTCATTCACTGATCTTGCAGCATAGGTTTTCCCACCAATCCCATGCTTTTCTTCCAATATTTACTTTACTTTGGAAGGAATGAGTGAATAAACTGAGGGATGGCAGAGGTTTTCATTGTGTACTCAGGCTGATCAAAGTGTAAGATGTGAGCTAAAGATGGAAGAAGCTTTTGTTTCATAGCATATACACCACTGAGCTTATGAGTGAGGTACACTGAAAAAGGCTATAGAGTAAGTGAACCACAATGCTGCCCAAACCTTGGTGAGTGATTAATGAAAATATTGTATTGTAGAGAGTTGTACTTAGTATTAGAGTTAGTGAAGAGTGACCACAATATGTAGAGCAAGGAGAAATCTTTCACAAAACCCTAGCCAAAGAGATCAAGAAGAACATAGACGTTATATGCACGCTTCTAAAGTGACCATTGGGATGGGAGTGGCAAAGTTCTAAATAGGGAAAGGATAATGAATAGGATCCATCCCATGATTCTAGTTTCTGAATTTGGGTTTAGCATCTGTTGCTGGCATGTTGTCTGCATTGAGAATATTTAGGTTATAACTGTGTGCTCAATGTACCAGTAGGTTCATATAGCATTGATTTTGTTGTAGTGAAACAGATTTAGAGACATTTAGAATCAAATTACTTGGTTTTCATTTCAGGCTATGAGCTGATGTGGTTTGCAATTTGCAAATATATTTGCCAGCTTGAAATAAAAGCAGAACATCTATATGAAGTAAAGATTTCCAATCATAAAAGTCAGAGGTATGGCTAGGAGCAAACAGAATTTTTTAGAGGAAAATTATAATTCAAAATCACTGTAGATTAAAGTCTCTATACAGGATCAGGTTTCTTGGCCTTCACAAGCTGTCAGGATCCTGATATTTTGTGGTACATGTTCTGGCTTATATTTGAAAGAAAATTATCCAACTTAGCAGTATGTATTACTAGTGAAGTTATGTATATGCTGGAGATGACATTAAGTTCCTAAGTCACTTTAAAAGAAACCGCAAGAATGGATAAGCATTTTGTAACATTCACAAAAATGCAGGGACAAACATCTGTTGCAGAACAGAAAACTTGAAGATATTTCACATATACTTTTGCATTCATTGAAGAAGATGAGTAGAATATATGAATAAGGAGCACTAAATTGCAGAGTATTGTAGTTCACTTTTATCTTTGCAAGAATGAATATTACATTGAGTGATATAATGCTGACAGACTTAGCACCACTACTCCATACACAGTGAAAACATGATCTTAGTATTTCTGAATTACTTGCCTTGGCCTGTACCTAATTCTATTGTTTTTTTTTTTTTTTTTATGTCACTTATTCTCCATTGCCTACCATCTATCATCTGTCCCTTTCTTGGAAGCCATCATGCAGGCAGCCATCAGAGTTTATAGATAGGTCCTTAATTTCAATCCCTGTTGAATGACATAAACACCCACATCACAACATATGCTTATAAGGACAATTGTCACCAACTTGGAACTCCAAGCCCCAGTCCTTCAGTCCAGTGACCACTGCTGTTGTGTATGCCTCCACATATGTGCACAGGAGTAATTTAGCTGACTAGAACCACCATCCACCCCCCCCCTCCAAATAGGTGAGCTAGTGTATGCAGCTCATTCCTACTCCCCCCAGCTAACTTTTTCAGAACCCAGTATGCTAACTGTACTCAGGTTGTTTTCTATATCACATAGCTGGGCTGACCTATATCTCATGTTGCTTCAGCTTAAATCTCAGCATTAAACATTCTGTGAACTCTTGTGGCATTTCCTTTTGATATTTGCCACAGCATATGCCACATCATATACACACATATGCAGTCTGCACCTTATCAAATATCTGAAAGAAAATGCAGAGCAAGTGGGTCAGACAGTACTCATCCTCAATTAGATATTTATATGTCTAACTGATAATTTCATAGTACTAAAATATGAATGACAAATTGCTATCACACATAATTTTTTCCACAGGTGTATTTCTTTATTTCTGTTGTGTGCTATCTCTATAGCTTCTGGTTAGGATACTTTTATGATGCACTGTGATCATTTTGAATCTTTGTACTTTTATGATTAATGTCTCAGCAAATAATATGAACACATGTAAAAAACATATATATATATATATATATATATATATATATATATATATATATATATATGTATGTATTCATAAGCTCAAAGTTTCAAAACTTCAAACTGCAAATGGTTGCGACCATAATATCGAAGTTTTGAAACTACAGAGGTTTTGAATGGAGATCGCTATACAGTGCTGAATGGGAAATTTACCATTTTCCTCACTGTAGTGCAATCTCAGAGTTGCTATATTTATTTAGCAACGGATCTTGCCCTCCTGGAAAAACATAAAAAAGTTTTGTTTTTATTATTTTTTTTCATTACAATTCAAAGTACATTTTAAAAATTTCAAAACTTTAATCTTATGGCCTCAGCTATTTGCAATTTGAAGTTTTGAATTGTCAAGCATGTGAAGTAGATCCATATATATATATATATATATATATATGTATATATATATATATATATATATATATATATATATACATATATATATATATATATATATATATATACATATATATATATATATATATATATATATATATATATAAGTTTACCATGAAAAGGTTGAGATTAACAATGTAATCTGTTTTTTTGTTTAACCCACGTGCGGCATCCTGCATATTAATTAGCTTACAATGTTGAATGTCATACCGATGAATGCAAAGTCAGTATTATTCGACATCCTGTTTCACCTGCCTGCCTTTTCAGCAGTATGAACGTATGCAGTTCAGTGTCGCACAATGCTGCAACTCACGTATTTGCAGGGGGGCACACCTCCCGCCCACCCCTTGCAAACTATATATTCTAACTCCGAGATCACACTACATTGAGGAAAAGGATTAATTTCCCAATCAGCACTGTACTGTCACATAAAACAGTGTGTATGGATTACAGCACTATAGCACATAACCAGACTAAATGAAGGGATTAAAATGAAGAAATCTAAAGATATACTGTTTGTGAATCAGAAATAACCACACACCTGCTCTAATTCCTTGTGAATTAAATCAAACTACCTCCACCATCACTACTTTGGATTATTGTGATCTATGTATTCCTTAAGATGTTCGCGGATTTGTATGACAGTTGTTAGACCACTTTTTAGACAATTTTAATCATGGAATTCCTGTTGACAGAAGAGCTGCATTATGCATCCAAGTAGCATCAGTAACATATTATGCTGCCCTTCTTGAAGCCTCAATGGAAAATTTATTCTTAAAAAACAGTCACTGACTCTTGAAAAAACAAGGGCTAGTCTGTTCAGAAAGACGGTCTAATTTACTCAGTGCAGTAATTTCACTTTTGGATGAAGAATGTCTTTTTAAAGAAGCATGCACTGTTGTGATGCAGGAAAATCAGGTTTTTGGTCATATTAAGTACAATAATAATATAATGGGTTGCTTAAGTTCACAACAAAATTACTTTTTTCAAATATTGCAAATTATAAGTGAGACAAATGCTAAAATGCTAGCTGCATTAGATCAATACACCTACATGGTCAGCAAATAAATAAACAAAATGTACTGGGTCACTGACGTTGTGAACTACACAACCATTGCCTTAGATGTAAAATAACCTAGCACCAGTGTTCCTGTGACATTAATTAATTTGAGTTTTATGGTGAAGGTTTAAAAGAAGGATATTAATAATGGAGTGCTTAGCTTTTATCTTACATTTGGAATTCTAACAAGGCACATGAATAGATGCTGAAGATTTATGGCCCGAGACTCCAAAAGACAGAAATGGGCTGATGCAGATTTTGCATTCGGAGCATTTGTGTGTATAGCTGTGTAATAGTTTCAGCAGGGTATTCTAGGCTGCTGTTCTACTTCATCTTCTTCAAAGATGTGCTTTTTACAGTCTCCAGACAGTTAAGGAGTTTTGTCGCTGGGAACTCAGCTCCGTTTTTCATATATGTGCTGTTCTTTGCAGTAAGAAAATATGCTTCATAAGCTAAGTCATTCCTCAGTTTCTACACAGTCTAGGTCATATTAAACTTTAATAATTTGTATGATAATGTCAGCATATCAAGCCATGTCTTGGGTGATTCTGAGCAGTAATTATGTGTAGCCATTTTGGGCTGATGAACTAGTGATTAGATTACATTATTTCCAGTTTTAGGAATTTACCTGTGCTGATTAATGCCCTTCAGTTAATCCCAAAACTCAATGTGTTTTTCATGAAAAGCACAGTGATAATGCATGTGTTAACTAACGTCTGTAGTTCTAGCAGCATTTGTATCAAGTAAAGGACTGCATAATTCAAAACAAATGTAAGCTGCAGTACATCTATTTGCAAAAATATAGTTTAGTTTGCAGAATTATTGGTAACCCATCATAAGTGGAATAATTCACTTAGCAACGTGCCTCACTTCAGATATGACACATATCATAAATGTGTTTTTGTTATGGTAGTGGATAATAACATTTGTTTGCGATTAAAAAAAAAATATATCAGAGATGGCTCATGGTTCTGGCTGCACTGAACTGTCTCAATACTGCATCATATTTTGGTTTATTTTTTAAATAATAGTTGACTTTCTTGTCTTTCTGATTTTCTGCTTGCTCCAGTTCCTTGGAACTCCACACGTGTTCATGTATGAAACACTGAGAAGATCTGAAACAAGCAAAGAAAGAAGATGAAAAAGAAAAAAATCAGTTTCATCCAGTTGCTGGGCTGTTTTCAAAACAACCCTGCATTAGGCTTAGTTGAAAATCATAAGATTTGATCAGTGATAATTGGCATCATCCAAAACATTGTCCTCACTAGGCTGCAACATGAAGCAGCAAGGACCCCTTTCTATTGGCTCAGGCTGCCTGTGGTGACTGAGACAGCTTAATAAAAGAAGACGGAAGTAGTTAACATAGGAGAGGAGGCAAGACTGGGCTGAGTGTGGGAATTAGTTTATTTATTTTCTTCAAAATATACTATATATTATTTTCCCAGACACTCTGCCTGTTATTGCCAACATGTAGTAAGGTAAGTACTAAAACCGTGTTTGAGCATGTGTGTTTGTGTGTGTGTGTGTGTGTGTGTGCGTGTGTGTGTGTGTGTGCGTGCGTGTGTGTGTGTGTGTGTGTGTGTGTGTGTGTGTGTGTGTGTGTGTGTGTGTGTGAGCTTTGAACTGTCCCTATACTGGATTATATTTAGGTCTATTTTTTGTGTTTGTGTGGGGGTGAATATACGCTCTTAACTGTGATCTGACAAAATAAATCAGTGCAGAACATCTCTAATCTGTCCAGGATTTTGCAAAATGTCCAGATTTGTGTTTCATATTTCTGGTCTGTTTTTTATAAAATGTGTGTTTTTCTAGCAAATCATCGCTGATTGAAATCACTAAATAATGACAGACATTTGAGTTTCCGACTTCATATCCTTCAGAAAATAATTGGTAGTGCTAAATCTGCAATGCCGTTTAAAAATGTGTGGTCTGGCAAACTAATAAGCTCTGTAGTCACTGAATAGTGATAGACTTTTTAGTTTCAGACTTAAAAGCCATCAGAAAAAAGCATGCTAATGCAAAGCAAGCCTGCTATTCTAGCAACTTTCCAGGCACATAAAGGCAATATCTATCCATGATTCTAGTCCTTTGTCTTTCATTTTTTTAGATTTCTCAGTTATTCTGGAGTTAAGATGTTGAGAGGTATTTGGCTGTAATGGATTAAACACTATATTCTGACAGTAGAGACTTGGGAAGATAAATTCTTGTGTTGCAGTTAATTGTGTATTTTTATTCATTAATTGTTTTTAACAAGAAATATCTTTATTGAATTATCACTTATGACATAGGTAATCATGCAGTTATGTAAATGAAAACAAACCATATTGAAATATTTTCTGTTGAAAACTTTATACATCATATATAATATTCTATACAGTCATTGTCAATTGATCATTACATAGCTTATGCAATTCTGCCTTCCCTTAAATCTTATTCCTCCTCCAAAACTTCCCACAATTTGCATTTTTATGTGTAATTTGTTCATACCCTTTTCTGAAGATCCCACTTCTAGTTCTTTTATCAATGTTATATTCAGCACTTCAAGTACAGCTGGTTTAGACTTTGATGTCCATTTTCTAGAAGTTGCTTTTTGACAGCCACCAGAATTATACTCAGCAAGGCCTTACTATGTATTTGATCATTTGATCACAGTCAGTCATTTGAGATTTATGGTTACAGTCATATCAGTAACTGTATTTGATGGTCGCATCTGTGTGTGTGTGTGTGTGTGTGTGTGTGTGTGTGTGTGTGTGTGTGTGTGTGTGTGTGTGTGTGTGTGTGTGTTTGCGCACATGTACATATGTATGTATGTATGTATATGGGTAACTATTTGAAATGTCGTAACTTGAGCGAGCCCTGAAACATAGAGGCCGAATGGCCAAAAAATGGACTTACATATACATGAGATGGCCATTTCTTGGGATATTCAATTTTTCAGAGCTATGACAATCACAGAGTTAGTATATATAAATATGAGGTATGTGGGATGCTTTTCTTCCACATCTGGGGTGCAAATTGCCCCTCCATGAAGTTTAAAGGAAATGAGCGATTTTCGAGACTCACTCTTTTCCGGGGTTTTTTGGTCTTTTTTTTTCGACTTGTTGGTACTTGGCATTTTGAGTGCCAACATTTCATATGTATGGGAGGTGTTAATGCTATCAACTATCCTTGATTTTGCAGAATGTTTCTGATCTTTTCCCTACAATTTTGCTGTGTTCCCTCATAAAGTTAGTGTTTTTTTCTGGCTAATCAATAAGGATTGCAGTCGCTAAATAATAAGGAAAAACATTGTTGGTTTTAATTGCTAGATACAGCTGCTGTCTGTGAATAAAGTGATTTTACACTGTTGTTTTTAACCAGTCATTATTCTGGCTTTGTAGAACAAATGTGCATTTTTTATGAAGTCAGCTGGAATACTTTACTGGATTTGTTTTTATTGCAAGCAAATTTCCTAGGTGCATAGTTAATAAACTGCCTGCAACTGATGAGTATGGGGATTGTCTGTGATGAAAATGATTATTTATGTGTAGTGAAGGGGGTGCAGTGGATCTAAATGCTACAAACTGGCCATAATTTTGTTATACTTTCCATTATATTCAAGTAACAGTGATAGTCAATAAGTGTCTGTCTATTGTGTGGACAGGATGTGTGATCATTGGCAGAGTGTCACATTGAGTAGTGGTGTCATCGAACACTGCATGGTTCTCTGACTAAGTTTTTGACTGTGTTGCCTTCTATGTGGAGTCTGCATGTATTCCTTGATTCTTTGTTAGTTTTAACAATGTGATTGCTGTATAACGGGTCTATGACAATTTGTTGAAGGTTCACTTCCACAAAACTTTTTACATGGATATGAAACCACCAAATGTTCATTTCCGTGAACATTCACATAGAAAACATATTTCACCAGGGAAAGGAAGCACTTGGGCAACACTACACCGGAACACACACCGCAGTATGTCACACTCATCCAAGTGGGGGGATGCACCCCCCATCTATATATACCAACTCCAAGATCGCACTACAGTGGGTAAAAGGGCAAATTTGTGCTGTTAGCCAATGGCTTCCTTTCCTATTTAAATCTTTCGCAGATGTGAATATTCACGGAACTGAACATTCGGTGGTTTTTGTGTTGATGATGAAAGGTTCGTGGAAATGAACCTTCAACAAATTGATATAGACCCCTGTATAACACATCCCTCTGCCCATTTGTGGTTTTGCTTTTATCACAATCAAACACCACAGGGGTACACAGAAGATAACTGTCTTTTTTTGGAGGGTTAAGAAACTGAGAGCTATTCCTAGACAAGATCTATATACCCTTGCAATAATTTGTCTTCTCAGTTTATAGGGAAACTACTATTTTGTTGGCTTGAGCATTAAGTTTCAGATATAACTTATTTTTGTTGAAAAATGAGATTGAATTGCTTTCCTTACTTGTGACTGCTTTGGTCAGGCCATCTTTAGAACAACATTAAAAGCTGTAAGATGTACCTTATATCATATAGAATCATATGACTTCCAAGGGCCTAGCAGCCCCCAAACCCTTGGCTTAATTCAGTCACTTCTTCCAAACTTATTACAGGGGAGTCATAACCTATTAGGCTGTATTTAAAAGCATGATGATTAGTTAAAAAGTTAGAAAAAAATGAGAAAAAGCAAGAAAAAAGTAATCTATATGGATGAGATGGGGCCGGAATGAGAGAGACCAGGACAAGCACTAGGGAGGTATAAGGGTACTAGTGTGTAACAGGGGCCTCCATGGAGTCCTTTTGTCTACTCCGTGTCACTTAAAGTCAGTCTTATTGATTGCAGTTAGATATCTAAGGAGTATATATTTAGTAAAGTGGCTATAATGAGTGGGTTTATATTGTGGTAGCCTGTAGATAATAGTGAATGACCCCATCTGTCATTTGATCACAAGTAATGGTCATTGACCTGCTGTAATAGAGCTCCACCCAGTCCATTACTTCCCACAGTCCTCCTCCCCTTGCATTGAAGTCTCTAGCTGCCACTGCCTTTTGTCTGGCTTTCAAGCTACCAAGCCCCTTATCCTCCAGTATTACAGTGTATCAGTATACGCATAGAATTTACTGCAAGGCTGTAACAGTTTACACCAGAATACAATATTATTGTATATTGTAGTTACAAGTATGACATTATTTCATTTTCTTTTTCTCTCTTTCCAGGACAAACTTGGGAAAAGCATATCATTCATCTTGGCCAGTCAAGAAATAGTACATTCCCAGATACAGGAGCTGGAAAGTCTAGTCGAAAAAACAGAGGTATAGATCAAAGTTCAGCTTAGTTTTCATTAAATAACTTTTTATTATGTCTATATTTTAAGTGTTCAACAAATTAGTTATTTATAGCCTTGGCTGTTGGTGTGATCATATCACAACAGCATGAATCCAAAGTATTATAGTATATTTGCTGCTTTATCCAAGTATTTCAATGTACATTAAAATGTTATAAAATGCAGTGTAACTGCTGAACTTATACTGACACACAGCACTGTGTATTGATGTGTAATATACCTACAGGATTATTTATTTAGTTGCAACTATTTGTGTGTAACCTGACTTTAAATCATTATAAAAAATCTCAAGACATCAGGTATTACATGAATTTATTTTGTATTTAGAATGCATGTTATAGTTAAGTGAATGCACAAAAAAGTCATTTCTTCCATTCAACTGTAAAGGGCTTCCTTTGTCTTGGTTACTCAGATCAGTTATATGTATTTGTTATTTTGTTTGGTTTGCATGTCAGAGGTAAGGATTTGGGTTATAAATTAGGTATTTTGCTGAATCAAGATTTTTTTAGACGTGACTTGAGGAACACTGAGTCAGTCTACAAATAAAAAACAGCTAATTTACTGTTTTATTTCCTTAATAAATTTTGTTCACTGAACAAAAAATTAAAATTCAAGGAATTTTAATTCACTTTATTCTGCATTACCTCAGTCTTACAAAAACAAACTGAAAATAAGGACTTCAATGTATTCACCTTGCCCATAACAGGAATATCACTTCACTTCCATCAAGAAAGTCAGCTGGCATCCGATTAAAAATAGAGCATCCTTTCTCCTTAACTTTATCACTCATAAGCTTCTACATGACTGTACTGCTCATATCCTTGCTGCAAACACAAAGCTCAGGTCACTTACCTCTCTGTGCAAATCCACGACTCTGTGCAGTTCTGTAGACCTCCCTTGACCTTGGCAATAGATGAAAAATCTTTGTCAAAACTGGATTCTGCATTCTAGATTTCAAAAAATAGATGCAAGAAAATCAGATATTGTAGTTCCTAAAAAAAAAGACAAAAGTAGAATTGATCATTGAAATTGCTATGTCCAGTGATTACAGTCTATTGCGTACACAGAAACACAATGTCATAAAATGCCAGGATTTGCACGCAGAAATGTAAGCAATGTGGAAGAAAGATACCCAGTCAGTTGCAATGACTGTAGGAGTGATACGACTAATAAAATAATTTTACAATTATACCAATAAGCTGCGGTGGTACAGCGGTAGGGTTGTTGCCTCACAGTAAGAGGTTCACCTGTTCAATTTTCGGCTGGAGTGCCTTCTGTGTGGAGTCTGCATGTCCTCCCCGTGGTCGAGTGGCCTTCGAAAGACATGCGTGAATGGGCGTGCCTTTGCTGAAGGTTGGTCATCGGGCTGACACCTTGGCACCATAAAAATCGACTGCCAATCATTAGCGGACTGGAGTTCCGCTGTGGCGACCCCTAACCGGGAAAAGCCGAAAAGACAAACAACAACTTAAATGTGCTACCAGTACATGTAATCCTATATGAACTGCAGAAGGAAGTGATTCTGGGCGGATTGTGGATGCTGAGAAGAGCACTCTTGACTAACACCAAAGATTGCAAAAATACAAATTTTATGAAGTCTAATCATATCTTGGCTTAAGAATGGGGTCCATTCCCATTATGGTAATAGAAACCTAAAATGCTCGGAGAAATTAAGCCAAATGAATTCCCGTCCTGAGAACAATAGTGGGCTTGATGGTCTTCCAATTTCATAAGCAAGTTGAAGCTGCACCATCAAAAACAATCCGACTTGTCTTGCGTCATAGATATACTGAAGATTCATTCCGGATGTCACAATGTATACGGCATTCCAGTTAAAACCTCACTGATGTTCACTGATTTATGAAAACGTCCATTTTGTTAATTACACTTAAGCTTATTCACTAGGAAATGGTACTATTTAATACGTTTTATGCTATGCTCTATTTTACACTGTCAACTTCAAGAACATACATGCTATTTGCCTGTGTAGCAAATACTTATTACACTGATTTAGCTTTCTTCATTTATTATTACTCAGTGTTTGTTTTCTTATAACATATGGGTGTGTATCTTAAACAAATATGTACTAATATCTTGCTGTTTATCACTTGATCAATTATTTTTTTATGTGTTTCTTATTGCTTGTAAATATGTGGTCATGTTTTAACTTGTGTAACATATGTAACATGTACACGTGCAGGTAATACTGCTCTGTGTGTGTATGTGTGTGTGTGTGTGTGTGTGTGTGTGTGTGTGTGTGTGTGTGTGTGTGTGTGTGTGTGTGTGTGTGTGTGTGTGTGTGTGTGTGTGTCTGTGTGTGCGTGTGTGTTTATATACATATGCATATACGTACATATATTTATTTATTTATTTAACATTTGTTTACTGGGGAAGTCCGACTGGGCAAATTTGCTCATTTTCAGTGGAGGCCAGAGGAGAAAAGATCCACATAATAACAATGTAACAGTTAGTATTTTAAACAATAGTGAAACAAACAGAAATTATAGTAATAAATCACATAATAACATACTATCACAAATCAAGTTAGTAATAAAGCTAACAGAATCACTTAGTAACACATTTTGGCAGTTACACTTAGTAACAAGAAATCCTTCAGTGGAGTAGTGTCTCAGAGATAAAACAGTTTAATATACAGTGGAGTAGTGTTTCAGATATACCTATTTGGTACTGTAAATTGTTATGCTTAATGGTTTTATATTTATAATCACATGGGATCAGTAAGCAAATAGAGATATATTGAAAGTGGAGAGTAGGGGAGAGAGGGTGAAGATGGGAGTACGTAAGGTATTCAGTAAGCAAAGAGATATAGTAGTGAAAGTGGAGAATAGGAAGAGAGAGGCTGAGGATGGGAGTAAGTAAGGTATTCAGTAAGCAAAGAGATATAGTAGTGAAAGTGGAGAATAGGAAGAGAGAGGCTGAGGATGGGAGTAAGTAAGGTATTCAGTAAGCAAAGAGATATAGTAGTGAAAGTGGAGAATAGGAAGAGAGAGGCTGAGGATGGGAGTAAGTAAGGTATTCAGTAAGCAAAGAGATATAGTAGTGAAAGTGGAGAATAGGAAGAGAGAGGCTGAGGATGGGAGTAAGTAAGGTATTCAGTAAGCAAAGAGATATAGTAGTGAAAGTGGAGAATAGGAAGAGAGAGGCTGAGGATGGGAGTAAGTAAGGTATTCAGTAAGCAAAGAGATATAGCAGTGAAAGTGGAGAATAGGAAGAGAGAGGCTGAGGATGGGAGTAAGTAAGGTATTCAGTAAGCAAAGAGATATAGTAGTGAAAGTGGAGAATAGGAAGAGAGAGTGTGAGAAGAGGGAGAGTGAGGAGGGGAGAAATGGGTTCAGCCTGGTGAGGAGCAGGAGCATAACCATTCTTGTTTAGGTGGGACTTTAGCAGTTTTTTGAAGTGCGTTAGGTTTGCTGTGTTTGGTATAATCGGGGGGTGGAATTCCATGATTTAGTTATGTAGTTAGAATATTGTGAGTCTCCTAAACTTTTTTTGGATTTTGTAACTTCGAGTAGTAATTTTTTTGAGGCTCATAGGGGCCTACTATTGAGATGGGTTTGTACTAGGTCCTGTAGGGAGGGATATTTGTCAGGTAGGTAAACTATGGTAAGTTGATTTAGGGTTAGTTGGTTGGGCAGCTCTAGCCATTTGAGTTGTTTCAGAGCAACACAATGATGGGTTCTGTTGGGCAGGTTAGCAGCAAATCTGGCTTTCGTATGGTAGCATGATTCAAGTTTGCTTAAGTCTGATTTTTTGAGGTTAGTAAATATAGTGGAGGCATAGAGTAAAGTGGATAGTAGGTGGGTCCTGGCAATAGCCTGTCTGGAAGAGTTTGTTAAGAAAGGTATTATTCTGTAAAGGGAACCTAATTTAATGTGGGCCTTTTTGATGGCATGAGATGTATGTTTGTCACATTTACCTCATCATCTAGAATGATATCTAGTAGCTTGGTGTCTGAGGTGGGTTTGATTAGAGTGTGATTGGATGAGGTGATTGTAAAGTCATGGTGGGGGGAGTTTGTTTTGTGGCATTGGTTAGGGAATAGCATTAGTTTGGTTTTGTTGGGATTAAGGATGAACTGGTATTTTTCTAAGAAAGACTCATAGGTTCATAGGTTCATAGGTAGGTAATAGGCTATTTGTCCTAGGGCCTATACAAGCCTAGCCAAAAAGGTACCCTGGCTTTTACCACCCAAGAAAATTATTTTCCTGTGCCCCTGTCAAGCAGACCCACAGAAGTGATCCCCAGAGTGAATTTCCTATTACCCATCCAGAGTGCTAATGAGGAGCTCTGTTTGACATAGATAGGTAGTCTGTTCCAGAGTATGGGAAGTCTCTGGGACAGGAATCTATTCCTCCAGCATATTCTGTTTATTGTGGAGACAAGGTTTAGGTCCCTAGAGTGTGTAGCTCAGAGGGATTGGGATTTCTTTAAGTGGAGCATATCCAACAGCTCTGGGTTTGACATAGCTTTGTATGTTAGGCAGAGATCGCCTCTGAGTAGGCGATATGCGACGGAGTAAAGCTGGAGTTTTTTGAGTCGGTCTGCGTAAGGCATCTGTTTGAAGCCAGTAATCCTCTTTGTGAGGTATTTTTGAGGCCTTTCCAGTTGTTGTAGATGTCTTGTAAGGTACATATCAAAAGGGGCATTGTACTCTATAATGGGTCTAATGAGTGATGAGTAGAGGGGAACAATGACCTCTTTTTTCTGGATGAGAAACCTTTTGTGATGAGGTGTGCCACATAGAAGGATTTCCTGACAACTGTGGTGATGTGATTATCAAAGGAGAAACTACTGTAAACCTGTGCCCCAAGGTCTCTTATCACACTTTCAGTGTTAAGTAGACTACCACCTATGTGGTAGTTCATGGGTACAGGGTTTTTACCAAAGGGGATGACAAAGCACTTTTTGAGACCATGGCTTTGACACCAGGCATCTGTCTCAGTGAGGCCCTTTTGTAGGATGTCCACATCATTAGGAGTTTCGATTATGACTCCTAGTTTGCAGTCATCTGCAAATTTAGTTAGCCAAAGACCTTATGTGCTAGCCTGTACTTCAGAGAAGTAGATACCAAACAGGAGAAGTCCCAGGACTGAACCCTGTGGTACTCCACTTGTCACTGGTCTGAAGTCTGATTTGGAGTCTGCTACTTTCACAGTGTGGGTTCTGTCAGTAAGCCAGTTGGCAACCCATCTTGTGACATAGGGATTTATACCTAGTTTAGTCAGTTTATCTATAATTCCAGAGTGGGGGATAGTGTCGAACGCCTTGGCGAGATCTAGATAGGCTGTGTGAACTACCTTACCCTCATCTATGGCTTTGGTGACTGCTTCAAAGAAGTCTTTCAGGTTTAGGAGACATGATCTGCCTTTTACAAACCCGAACTGTATGGGGTCCAGAGTTTGGAGATCTCCAATGTCGTTGTTTATGAGTTCCAAGATGATACATTCCATGGCCTTGCCGACCAGGCTGGTCAGACAAATGGGGTGGTAGTTCCCGGGGTCTGTTGTGCCCCCCCCCCTTTGTGGAGTGGGATAACCGTCATGGTGTGCCATTCAATGGGCACAAAGGCTGAGTTGAGGCTATGATTGAACATGGTACTTAGGTGGGGTGCCAGTTCATTCTGTAGTGCGTGTAGAAGGCAGTCTGGGATGTTGTCAGGTCCCATGGATGCTGTGTTCTTGGCTTTGGAGAGTGAGGTTTTTACCTGTGCAGCCGTGATTACATGAACTTTGCATTCTTCCAGTATAAAGATGGGCCCTTTAGGGGATGAGGGGGGGGGGGTAAAGTTAGCACTGAACCTATCTGTCAGGATGTTGGCAATATCAGTTGGTTCTGTATATTTAGTGTCATTGTGCTGTAACTCAGAGCAGATCTGAGTGTTGCCATTGAGATTCTTGATATAGATATAGAATGCATTGTGGTTGTCTTTAGAATCAGTGGCGATTTTGTTTTCATAACTAGCTTTGGAGGATTTTATGAGGGATCTCAGCTTCTTACTGAGGCTGACCAGGGAGTTCCTCTAGTCATGGGATTTTACTCTTTTTTGCAACAGTTTCTTTCTTCTGTTGTAGTGTTTGTTTATGGCAGAAGACCACCAGATTTGCTTCCTTTTTTTGGAGGATAGCATCTTGGTTCTGTTAGGGAAATCATGATCCATGCACTCGTGAAAGTGCTTATAAAGTGCATTTTTGTAGGATTCAGCAGTCGTACCTCTATTGTCCATCTGCGCGGGTGTCCTGAAGTTTGCCACTTTTGTCTTAAGAAGGGTGAAGTTGGCTTTGAAGAAATTTGTTACGGTTGTTTTCCTAATGGGGGGTGGGAGCGGGATGTGGATGTCTAGGGTGATTAGCTTGTGGTCGGATCTGACCAATGAGGACCTGACCTCTGGTGTGGAACTGGTCGGCCATGTTGGTGATGACCAGATCTAGGATATTGCTGCCCCTGGTGGGGGTGTGGATAAGTTGATCCAAGGCATTGGAATTGATGATTTCCAGAAAACGTTGAGCAAAAGAGTTGGTACACGAGTAGTTTTCCCAGTTAATAGTGGGGTAGTTGAAATCACCCATTATTAGGGTGTTGGGTTGTACTTTAATATTTTCCAGTGTATCAAGAAAAGAGGAGTGGGAATCCTGGGGCATGATGGGGGGGGGGGTCTGTAACAAGCTACAATCTGGATTGCGGTTTTGCCCAGAGTTAGTTGAACTTGGATAATCTCGGATGCATTATGCTGAGCAATTAGCTTGGAGGTGTGGATATCCTTAATGAATATGGACACGCCTCCACCTTTAGTGTTTCAGTCCGGGTTTGGTGGCCGAAAGGTGTGGTATGAATTATAGCCTGGTAATGCAGGAGTGCTCTCTGCATCTTTGAACCAGGTCTCTGTCACTGCACAGATGTCGATGTTCTCCATTTTAAGGAGTGCCTCGAGTGAGTGCATTTTGAGGTTTAGACTTCTAGCATTGAGTAGCATTACCCTCAGATTTTGCTTGCTTGTACACTGTTATGGTGGTGAATTTGTTATTTGAACCTTGCCTAAACAAGGCACTATAGGGGTGGGAAGAGCCTTTGCCAGTATCCGGAATCCCAAGGGCGACAGGTGCAGGCCATCTCTGGCAAAGCAGCGTGGTGTGTCAATCATGTCATCCCAGGTAGATAGATACTGGATTCCCTTAGAATGACACCAGAAGCTTAGCCAATTGTTAAAGTCAATCATTTTGTCCTTGTACTGTGGTATCATTCTTGGTGATGGCAGGATGCTACTCAGGGCTAGGGTCATACCTGCCTGGGCTACAGGATCGCAGAGCTCCTCCATGTCTCTTTTCATATAGTCCAGGGAGGTATGTCTCAGGTCATTCACACCAATATGGACAATGACAGTCATATTTGTACTTGTTGTGGTGTGACCTGAGTGCATGCATTATGTGGCGGATCCTGGCACCCGACAGGCAGCTGACAGCAGCTTTCGCCTTGTTTAGCCTGGTGAGTGGAACATCAGTGTGCCTGACTATAGAGTCACCTATTACTCGAGTGTTGGGTACTTTATGCCTTATGGACTGTAGTTGAGTGGCACACTGAGTATGTGGGCTGTGTGTCATTTGGGTTGTGTTGGGGGGTGGAGGTTGCTTGCATTTTGGCTTTCAAGGTCTTGGTTGTTTGGTCAGATTTTTACTGAGAGCCTCCATGAATGTAGGTGTGTGTTTTGTGCTTCTGTGTGTGTGTTTTGATGGTGTAGCTTTTGAGGGACTATGTGATGAGTGTGGTGCGGTGCAAGTGTTTAACTTCTCCTCTTGACTGTCTAGTCTAGTCTTCAGTTTAGAGAGCTTTGCTTCCAGTTTGGCTATATAAGTGCATCTCTCGCAGGTCATAGTGTTGGGTGGTAGGAGGAGAGGGTTGTCTGTGTACATGAGGCAATTGCTGCATTGTCCCAAGATGCCCAGATTCATCAGGTAGACAGGAGAAAACACAGGGAGCTGACCTTTAGACATTCCTAGATAGGTGCTTATTTATTAAGTACTAAAAACTGTTTTCCTCTAGACAAGTGAGGAAAGTTTGAGTGCTGTAGTAATTTGTAGCTTATTTAGTGCTTACAACAAGTTCTGAACAAGTGCTGAGCTCAAAGAAACAGATTTGAGTGCTAAAACTAAAAAGTTGGCTAGTTGCAAGGGAAAATTTGAAGAGCAGACTTTATGGTGCCAGGAATAGTTTAACCCTAGTTAAGTGGAGTGGGGGGCTCAGGAGTTCACAAACAGTCCTGGACACAGCAAATCCGTATCTGGACAAGACCTGCCACAGGAAAGGGGGGAAGCAAGCTTAGAATTTTTTTTCAGTAATTTTTTTTTCCAGTAAAGTGGAAATGGAGAAAGCTGGAACAGAAGTTAATTCAACATTAAGAATCTGAGTAGGTTGGCCTTCACAAATGTTCTCTATTAGATTGAATGAACTAATGACACTAGACTGGGAGGAGTGTCACAGATCAAATATACAGTATGGGCATGCAACTGCAAAGCCGCCAAGTATAAAAACAGTTCCTAGCTGTAGCCACTAAATGAAAGTTTTAAACAGATCAAGGAGCAAGCAGACTCTAGAGAATGCTTTTAACTGTAAACAGACAATTGTAGTAATGCACACCATTACAGTTCCTAGCTGTAGAACACAGAAACCTCAAAAAATCAAAAATGCACAGAAAAGCTTGGATAGAGCACTCACAAACAGAAAATACAACTCTCAGTATGAAAAAGCAGTTTATAGATAAGTAATTCAGTAAACATGCAATTAGAGTAATAAAACAGTATCTTGCAATGAAAAATACAGTTAAAACAGTATAAAACAGTACATAAATGCAGTGAAACAATAAAAAAAGCTTTATAACAGTGCAAAATGTAGTAGATCAACTGTATAGCACAATTATAAGCGTTTCAGAAGTGCAGTTCAGCGAAGTAAGTGTAAGAAATAACTTATCCTGCTCTTGGAATCTTAAGAGATTTCCACTTAGTTTCAATAATGAAATACAATCCACAGCCTGATAAATACAAGCACAACCTTTTCAAGACACATGACTCAAAGTCAGTAAAAGATTTTTGAGTATTGTCTTGTAGTTGTTTTAGGGTAGGTGCAGTGCAGATTGACAGTGGAGTCATCTGCATATTGTATGATAGAAGCAAGGTTAGTAGCTTTGTGTAGGTTATTGGTATATATATATATATATATATATATATATATATATATATATATATATATATACACATATGGGATCTGTACAGATGCTCGACTGCATCTTTCACCGAATCCCAATTTGGTGAGCATACTTGCGTAAAAGTACTATTCACCGAAGCAGCACTTTTGCGTAAGTATGCTTGCTCCAGTCGTACTACGGTGTGGTAAGGGAAAATTCCCTTTTCCCCAGTGTAATGCAACCTTGGAGTGAGAATATTAAAGTAGGGGGTGTGGGGGGGGGTGCAGGGGGGCTTGCCCCCCGGCATTCAAGTAGATTTTGTGTTTTTTTCTTTAACATACTTTAATGAAAGTGCTTTTTCGATGAAAGCACTTTCCTTAAAGTGTGTTCGGTGGTAATGGATTCGGGCTTTTGAACTTTCGTTCAAAAGTCCTAGATCCATACATATATATATATATATATATATATATATATATATATATATATATGTGTGTGTGTGTGTGTGTGTGTGTGTGTGTGTGTGTGTGTGTGCGTGCGTCTGTGTGTGTGTGTGTGTGTGTGTGTGTGTGTGTGTGTGTGTGTGTGTGTGTGTGTTGCTAAAACAAAGATTTTTGTTGTTCTGTCTTTTTTAACTTTTCAGAAAGTTGATCATATGATCTTAAAAATATGAAGTTTGGCGTTTTTAAACTGATCCATATGTACGTATATATATATATATATATATATATATATATATATATATATATATGTATATATAAATATGCATATATGTTGAACTTAAAGAGTATGAATGGATAGTTAGGTTACAGGCAGATTCTTTACATGGTTTAAATAATTAGCTTGAAGCCCATTTTAGTAAAAAACAGGCAGAAAATTTAAAGTTATATATATATATATATGTTTATATATGTGTATATGGTATATGCATATATATTTATATATGGATTTTAAATGATTTTATATAACATTTTTTTTACATATACATATGCAAAGTGTATATTGTAATATGGGGGGGTATCATTATTATTCTGTGATAGGCTGGCTGTAATCATGTGTTTTTCAAGAACTATTTAAATGTTGTATTTTTTACTTTCATGATAGTAGCACTGAGGAAGGGTGTTTGTGACCCAAAAGCTTTGCAATAAATGTTGTTTTTTGTCTTTTCGCATTGGATTCTTGAGTCTGAATTTTACTACTTCTTCTTCACTCCATTTATTGCATTACAGACTGTTTTTGTGAAATTGCCATGTGTGACAGACAGACCAAGTACCTTCTGCAGCTCCCCAACCCAGTTTCAGCTGAGTAAAGAATGTCTTCCTCATCTTCAGTCTTAGTGTGTCAATGGTTTCTAGGCTGGTCACATGCAGCAAGAATAATGGGGATTTGATCAATATATCACTCATGATGGATATGGATGATTAGAGTGATATTGATTCCCATGCCTTCTGATGACACCAAGTTGGAAGAAGTATGGGATATGATGCAATACCTATCCACTGATCCCATACCATCCCACATCAGATGCTGCAGAAGGCCTTCAGGTTGACAAAAATTTTAAAAGTACCCACCAACACTGCATTGGAAATCCAAGACACAGTAACATCTAGTTCCAAGAAAGCAGATCATGTTCTGCTGCACCTTAGGAATTGGAGGTTCAGATCTGAAACTCCCAAAGCTGATACCTTGTTTTCAGAAGCTGCTCTCAAGAAGGCTGTCATACACCAGAGCACAGTATTTTACCACAAAAGGAGTCCTACACAGAGGGCCTAGTATATCCGTTCTCTACATTTTCCTTGAGAGTGCTCAACTACCTGGCCTACGTGGTTGATCTCCAGAGGGGTGTCTGTGATAAAATGAACCAAACTCTTACCCATTTACCAGATGGGCCAATCAAATACAAGTTACCTTTCCAATCAATATTGGTTTCAATAAGCCTTATTATGTACATTTCATACAGCATTACTGGGGGTTCACTTGGGAAAATAGAATCTACTAAAGTGATCCTGTCTCATGCAACTTTACACATAACAAGGTGCCCTTTTTATATTCTCTCATTCAAGGACCAACTTTATTTAGACCTGAAGTGAAGGTACACCTGGAGGGTATGAGAAAAAAAACTGTTGCATTAGGTTTAAGTACCTCACTATTCATTTGCAGGATACAGAGGAGTCCTCACCAAATATGGCTCAGGCAGGGTCAACAGCCCTAAAAGCAACAGTCTGAAAGATAATTCTCACAACAGTTTTCAGCGATGTCATGGACATAGAGGAAGGTGTTATAACCGTTGTCAGGGAGCCTTGCACTTCCTGAAGGTGATCAGAAGCAAACCTAAGGCCTTTTTTATTGTCCCCTTTTTTATTGTCCTCTGGAAGCAGGTGAGGTCGTCTGTCCCTCCATATGTCAGCATGTAAGTTCAAAACCAAAGACTGATTGGTCAGGATAGCTATAGCAAATGTTTTCATTACTCCTGCCCCCCCCCCCACTGGACATCCCACCATGTCAGAAAAAAAGAGCAAAGAAGGAGGTCTTAAACATTCTAGAATTATCCAGGAGATTGCAATGGACAAGACATTATAGTTATTTTATTCTAGATTCTTTTTGGTGTTAAAAAAGACACAGCATCTCACTCAGAAGAGTTTTAGATATAAGAGTCCTGTATGCATTCATCACCAATAAAAACCTCTGCATGATTTTGTTGCAGTCAGTCTTTCCCTGATTTGCAGAAGATTGGATGTGCTGTTTAGATTTTAATGATGTTATCCAATATCAGAATTGCAAAAGAATCCTGGAGGTTTCTGCACTTCTGAGTCAGAGACTGTCAGTTTCAGGTTTGGACTCTACAATTTGGTGTCACCTCAGCTAACAGATGTTTACAAAATGCACATAAGTGGTAGGAGCACAGCTCAGATTGCAAAAAGCATAGGTTTTCCCATACTTCAATGGCAGATCCCTAGTTATGTTTTCTATTCAGGACATGGTAACAGTAAAGGTGTTTCTGATCACAGTATTGCATTCTTTGGAAATAGCATAAAATCAAGAGAAGTCACAACTACAACCTATGTAGCAACTCACACTGAGAGGCTGCAGTGTTAATGAAAACATTTTCAGTACAAGACTTCCTAAGGATAGGATCAATTTTACCAGTAATGTGACACCCCTTCTCCTATCTATGATGACTCTAGCACATCTTTGTATCAAGTTTATTGGTTTGATGTCAATGAATATTCCCATAATTCATCATTCCAAATAAGACACAAGAGTACTTTAGTGTGGCCTTTGGGGAAAATAGTCTCAGAATATGGACCTTATCTTCATCAGGTCCATAGTGCTCAGATGTGTAAATGTTGCTTAATATGGTGAATGGATCTGAGGAATTCCCCTTCTACATTTTTTCTGCCTGCATTTCAACAGATAGACAGCTTAGGGTGTCCTTGGTATTCTTATGGACTTTCTGAATACCAAAAATTATGATAAAGATGGGTGGAGTTATACATTGCACTAAATGATCTTGTAACAAAAAAAATCTATTTTTTTCTATATGCCATGTTTATTTCATTTATAGACTCTTGCAAAATATTGAACATAGCATTAAGTAATCAATTGTATAAAAAATCATGATACCCTTATCTTTATCTGGTTTCATAATTCTCATGGTTGAGTCACTGGAGAGGAAGGCCAATAATGTTTTTCATCATTGGAAACATTGTTGTAACAATAGTTTCTCTTACGGGCCACATATTTGTAAATATCCCTCTAGCAGGATTTTTCAAATTCCTCAATAACTGGATTCATGGCAGGATTACATCAACTTTTTTTTCTTTAAACATTCAGTGGTGTACGTTCCTTGTCCCCTTTCTTTGAAAACATAAGCTCAATTAAGCTTTCTATAAAATAATTTAAGTTATATTAATATATCAGTGACATCACATTTCTTATTTGGATTAAATGTGAACCGTTTTCCAAATAACAAAAAATGTGTCAATATAATCTCCAAATGGCTATGATTAAAAATGTAAAAAAACATTATGGCCAAAAACAATCCAACTATTTTCTTGTTAACAGCATATGTTTTGATGGGGATAGTACCTCTCCCTTGTCCTCTTTTTTGTTTTCTTGAATTGTAGTGATTGTTGTATCTGTGGTTGTGTGTGTGGCAGGACCTGTATTTCCCCTCTACCCTGGACTGACTCATTAGTCTCTGTGAGCTGTGGAGAGGCAGAAAATCTAAAGGGTCTTATACATTAAAATTATCAGTTGCCAGTACCTCCCCTGTCTCTCATTACCACCAGTAAAATTAGTTCCAGGGCAAACATTGCAATTGCTGTTTTCATTCACTTGACTGGTATAAATCTTTCCCTTATTTCCCACCTGCACAAAATGCTCTGTCTTGCTACAGTCAGTACAGTCAGTGACTGCATTTGATAGTGTTTATAATTACTATTTTATGTTTTTGTGTGTTTATATATATATATATATATATATATATATATATATATATATATATATATAGGTTCACTACGAAAGACCGAAAACCTACAAGACTGACGTCCGTAATCCCGAGACTAAATACCTGAAACATGAGAAGACCGACGGACCATAAGTGCGAAATTCAAAATTGCGAAAGATCAAGACACATACAGTACACACATACACATACACACAGTGTCCCCCAACCCAAACAAATAATCCTACACTATAGTTAAGCAGGGGGGAAGCCCCCTGCACCCCTCATACCTCCCTACTTTAATATTCTAACTCCGAGATCGCACAAACACACACACAAGGCAAACTCACACCCACACATTACAGTCGCTCACACGCACGCACACACAGACACACACACACACACACACACACACACACACACACACACACACACACACACACATACCACAGTCACAGCACACACTAACACACACTAAAGCCCCTCACCAACACACTTACACACAGATACTTGCCTGAATCGCAATGCCAGAAGCACTAACTCAACATTCCTTAACATCGGGATTTTGAATTTCGCGCTTCTGGTCTTTCGGTAATGTGGGGTATCGGGCTTCTGGTCTCAGTAATTTGGGGGTTGGGATTCTGAGCATTCGGTATTTTGTAGGGGACCCATAGATATATATATATATATATATATATATATATATATATATATATATATATATGCATATGCACACACACACACACACACACACACACACACACACACACACACACACACACACACACACACACACACACACACACACACACACACACACACACACATACATTATTTGCCATTAATTTTTTATATATATATATATATATATATATATATATATATATATATATATATATATATACGGGTCTACCTGAGATGGTCGACAAGCCATTTGATCGACTTTCATTTGGTCGACAATTCATTTGGTCGACAGGCAGATTTGCCCCCCTCCCCAATGTTGTGCCAACCTGGAGTTGATATATTTAGTTAGGGAGGGTGTGGGGGGCACAGCCCCCCACATTGGGGGGTGTGGGGGGCAAAGCCCCCCACATAACATGCTTGTCGACCAAATGAAAGTCGATCAAATGGCTTGTCGACCATGTGAAGTAGACCCATATATATATATATATATATATATATATATATATATATATATATATATATATATATATATATGGGCGAGGACAGTGATGCAGTGGTTAGCATTGCCACCTCACCTCAAGAGGTTCTCCTGCTCGACTCTCAGCTGTGTTGCCTTCTGTGCAGAGTCTGCATGTCCTGCCTGCATTCGTGTTGGTTTCCTACACATTTCAGAGACATGCATCTTGAGCATTTCTCCCTCAGCCTCCGCTGAAAATGGGCTCTGTTCCAGTCGGACTTTCCCAGTAAACAAATATTAAACAAAAAATAATTTTTTTTATGTGTATTTCGGAACATTAGACCAATTGTGCAACAACAAATTTTAATTATTAAACCAAGACTATGTATATGTATTTATATACAAAAAAGTTTTATTGTCTAGTTTTTCGAGTATGACTTTAATACTATGGATCACGTGACTCTATATAAATTATTTAAACAGTACTTTAATTATTGTCATTAATTCTGATGAAGTCCTGGTGATTTGTTACAGATGAAAATACTTAATAAACCCATTTAATTATATTTTAGTTCATGTTTTTTGGTTATCTTAGTCCAGTTTACACGTGCAGTTCATTTTCTTGTGTTATTAGTGGTCCCACTGCATGGACACCTGTGTTTTCTTTCATTAAGTGAGTAACTTTCCTTTTTATTTAATTTTAACTTCGGATATCCCGAAAGACATCAAGGTATCTGTATCCCAGAGTATCTTAAGCATTCTCTCTCTGTTAACGTCTCCTTCTGCTTCATTATGCCTTCCTTAGTGGCACAAATTCAAAGATGAAACCTCCAGCCTTCCCTCCAAGAAGAGGACTTGACAATTGGAACTTTCCTTATTATTCACATTCAGTAACTCGTTATTCTGGCTTTTGTCCCTTTACAGTTTGGAAAAAAATACTGTTTGAGACTGTCCGCGGTTTCCTTTAAAGGCATAAGGACCTAGCTCATCAAGTATAACAGTTGTTGGTCCACTCCCTCCCATGTTCTTTTACCCACAGATGCATCCCAAAGACTTGGCATACTTTTTCAAGAATAATACAAGTCCCGTTTGCTATAACACAGCAGAATGTCATTAGCTCAGCATGTAGACAGATTGGCATTAACTTGAACTTTCCATTCAATTTGCAGTAAATACTCATTGTCCCTTCTGTTACATTAGGTTTGTGGTTGACTTTTGCAATATGCTTCATGACAGCTTGGGTGCTTAACACTTCGAGCATCTCATTAAGCTGATTTTTCTCACAGAAAATCTGGGCACAAAAGCACAAGCCATTGATAAAGTGAGCTTATTACATTAATGCATTCATTATAAAAAAGTATGCACCGAATGATCAGCTGTGGGGAACTGAATAAAAAGTAAAAAACTAAAATAAAATATGAGTTACATCAAAACATACCATGAATACAAGAAAAATTATGCTGTGAGAACACATACAAAATTAATTAAACAGATGCTGTCAGTTTCTGACAGTCATTATCCAAATTAAACTAAGCATTAAAGGATAAATACTAAAATAAAATGGGATAAACATTAAAAGACAAATAATGGTGCACAGTAAAAGGTGTTGCTTTGACAAGATGTCTAAACAAGTAGGAAGAAGAGATAGAGACTTAATGAGACTTGAGGAAAATAAAGACAGACAATGGGTATAGACAAATATAATGGGATGCAGGAATCTGCAAGTGAAGCTAACAGCTTGGAAAAAAGAATGTGAAAGGGAGAATGAGGTAGAACAGAATCAAAGGATTTCAGAACACTAGTTCTCAGTTCTTTCATGTTGTTATTTATAGAAATGTACTAATGCTCTTGTGAAATTTGATAAAAAAGAGCATTGGAAAACATTAAACAGATGCTGCATTCACGAGGTCAGCTCATAAAATAATTATGCTGTAAGTGTGGATTTAGGGTTGGGACTTTTTCATTTGCCCAAAGTTAGAGATTTGTTATAGAAACATAAAATTTTGCAGAATGAACCATACCTACAGCCAATGCAAAAGACTGGACTTCACCTGTTTGCCAAAATAAAAGCTCATTTTTGAAGAATTTGAGTCATTGTTTGTATTATTTCACATTATACTGATGTTTTTCAGATAAAAACTACTTGCTTTGTGTATAAGCAGAACATATTTCTTGTCCTAAAGTCTCAGGAAATTTGCCATTTTTCATGTTTCTTCAGAGTATACAACTGTCCATATAGGGACTATCGTGTATAAAGAGGGGCAGGTGGTAACCAGGTGTGGGATGTAAAAACTTAAAACTTTAAAACTTAGCCAGCTACATTTATCAAATTAAAGGAAGTGATTTTTAATGGAATTTACCAAAAATGCTAGTAGAAAACTCTGCTAATTACAAATACCAAAAATGTCTGTGTTTTATTCAGAAGATCTCATACAAGAAGCACACTATTTAATTTCTGGTTTAAAGAAAAAAAAAAGGTTTACATCTGAAAAATTAAAGTGCTCCTTTCCTGAGCTACTTTAAACAAATGGGTGTATACTGCAGGTTTGATGTCAATATACTGGAAATAATAGAGCAACACTAGCCTGCATTTACCATTTTAGATGAAAATGTATATTTCTGTCAGTTATTCACTTTTTGCCTGCTTTCTTTTAGCGTGTTAAAATTGGGGCCTATACCACTGCTTTCGTAAAGTTTAGTCTCAAAGGGTCGTTTCTTCAGTCTCTAATTATATGCAGCCTCCATTCTGCAAAGGAGTACATGGTAGCAGTCTAGAGCTGATGTATAGACTTCTCATTGTTAATATGCTGAAAATACAGATGCATATAAATGCTTACCTCTGCTAAGGTTCAGACTGCTAGGTGCTAAGAGATTTTCCTGTGGGTATATTTGGTAGGGAACATGGCCAAATTGAAATTTAGTGGCAATGGCATACACCTGTTGCAGATTTGCTGCATGTAAAGGGAAGTACACAGTGCCATGCTTATAGCTTCAATAACCAAGTGCATAGGGACAGGGGAAGTGATATGTGTTGTTCTTGGCTTACCAAACATTCTTATGTAATTAGAACACGCAGAAGTGTGCTACAGCATGGAGGAAATCCTGATGCTGCTGTAGCCACACGTATGCTTTAAGATGTGATTTAGACAACATTTTGTGTATACTGCAAAGGGGGGAATGGCCCTCACACACCATTAATAAAGGCATTGCCAAATATACACTGTGTTTTCACTTCCACTGACACACCCAGTAGGCATTATGCAGTTGATGCCTGCCATACCGTCTTCTTTCTCTAGGTGCCTTGGGGTCACGGACATTATCCCAAAATCATTTTTCAGACATGTAAATGCATGGAACAGGGATGGTGGCCCAACCTAGACATGTTTCCTCCTCCTCCTTCTCATCATCATCATCGTTAAAGTCTTCACTTCCCATGCACAAGGTGCAAGGTTCGATTCTGATCTCTGATCAATGCTTGTTTGAAGTTTGTACATTCTTCCTGTGTTTCTATGTGGTTTCTCCCACCTCTAAAAAACATGCTGAGTGTTTCCATCTCAAACTCACCAATGAATGGAAATCTGGACATCAGCACAGACTCTCCATGGTGCCTTATAGAGGGAAGAGTTATAGAGACCAACCTCTTTGGGCATCTACTGTGATGCACAGTATCCTCAAGATAGAATAATATGGATCACAGACTGCTTGTTATGGATGTAGGTGATTTGGTGTCAAGAGACAAATGCACTAAAAAACAAGATTAGTTACAACAATGAGACTCTAATGTACCAAAAGGAAATAAATTAGTTACTGAACATGCTTGGTAGTATAATTTAATATATATTTTTCTGATGTGAGGGCTGTAGGAAGCCAAGGTAAATGAACGTCTGACTATAACACTTTACCTGTAGTCAGATTCCCATAATTTTAACTAGAATTCAAAAACAGACATTTAAATCACAATGACCATCAGCAAAAAAGTGAGATACAATATGTTTGACAGGATCTACATCCCTTATGCCCTATATTGTTTTTGAATAAATCATATGGCTATTTGGTAGACTCTCCTTTATTAACTGCTACACATTTTCAGCATATATACTGCATTCATGGAGATAAGATACAAAATTCCTAGGTGCACTGAAATGGGATTGATGACTTTTGAATTTTTAGTGACACTAGGCAGAAATTAGAAGATCTAACAGCTAGTTATGTTTTATTATTCTTAACCAGATTGGGTGGAACTGCTGGAACATGTAGGCTGTTTCTACCCATGAGAAGGATGAATGAACAAGAAATCAATCAGGGTTTATAACAATGAACTGCTGATGTAGATGCCAGACCGGAGAATATGAAGATAATGAAGAACTGGTCTGTGGACAGAAATTTGTCATTATGTAACATTCACACTAATGAAATGCACTTTTCTTAAGTAATTATAACCTTCTTTAGAAATCCATGGCCATGTTATTGAGCAGTGAGAAATGTCAGCCCATTTTGCTTTGATGTAGTTCTCATTTATAAAGCACATTTGTATATGTTTAGGCAGAAAATCAGAGCATTTCTAAGCTTCAGAAACTGGTTACCCCAAATATTTTGTGGTGAGCATTAGCAGCATTATGTATCTAAAAAGTATGATTCATTAACTTTCCATCTTAATTGCTGTCAGGTTAACAGTTCTAAAGCTAAAGCAGAAGTGGTGCAACTAGTCCAGGAACTGTGTTCGATCCTGGAGGAGAAGCAGGCATCACTACTGCAGACTATTGAGGAATGTCGGCAGGAGAGACTGGACAATTTGAACTTCCAGATCCAGGAACACCAAGGCATGTTGGAGAACTCAGGCTTAGTGGGATACACACAGGAAGTGCTCAAAGAAACTGACCACCCTTGCTTTGTCCAGGCTGCTAAACAATTACATAACAGGTAAAGAAGAAATGCGTGAAATTAAATTTGCTATGTTAACTGTTTGCATTTATTTTATCCAGTTACAAGTGTGCATGTACAAAGTGATGTTCCATTTCCTTTGTTTTGAAAATATGCTCTTCTAATGTTAATTGCATTCCTAAATATCAGATACTATGTAAACTCAGTTTCTGAATTTAACTGTCTAAGAATATGTGAACTACAGGGATAACAGTTAGTTTATGCGTGCAACTAGTGTGTGATACTGCTTGGATATGTGGGAAGTTAGTGCTGTCTAAAATGAATAAAAATATGACTGAAATCATACAGAATGTGAAAACACAGTCCTAGCCATGCCCTTAACACAGCACACACACACACACACACACACACACACACACACACACACACACACACACACACACACACACACACACACACACTCTTGCAACAGGAAGTGACTGAGTAATTGTTCAGAGATAGCTATATACTCTTATATGTGGCTATTTATAGTTCTGTCATCTTTGTAAGGCTATTTTTATGTCAAGAAGTTATGATGTGCCATGTGGGGGTCTGTGTTATATGTTCGAAGTTTGAAAACTTTGAACATTAAATAATCGAATTTAAATGTTCGAAGTTTCAAACTTCGAACATATAATAAAAAAAACAAACAAAAAAAAAAAACGGAACTTACCTGATTAGTATAGGCAGGGGGAAAGCACCCCTGCACCCCCCACACCCCCTGCTCTTTAAATATACCAACTCCGAGACTGCACTATAGTGCGATAAAGGGAAGATTTCCCCTTACTGCGCTGTAGTGCGGTCCTGGAGTTGGTATATTTAAAGAGCGGGGGGTGTGGGGGGCACATCCCCCCACATGGAGGGTGCATGGGGGCTTGCCCCCCTCCCTACAGCCTTTAGTTTTGGGTTTGGGTTTTTTTTTTTTACATATGTTCGAAGTTTAATAACTTTGAACATTTAAATTCGATAATTTAATGTTCAAAGTTACAAAACTTCGAATATATGATCATCATCATCTTCTTTCGGCTGTTCCCATTAGGGGTCGCCACAGCGGATCTTCTGTTTTCATTTCTTCCTGTCCTCTGCATCATGCTCTTTCACACCAACCACCTGCATGTCCTCTCTCACTACATCCATAAACCTTATCTTAGGCCTTCCTCTTTTCCTCTTACCTGGCAGCTCCATCCTTAGCATCCTTTTCCCAATATACCCAGCATCCCTCCTCAGCACATGTCCAAACCAACGCAATCTCGCCTCTCTTGCTTTGTCTCCAAACTGTCCAACCTGAGCTGACCCTCTAATACACTGATTCCTAATCCTGTCCATCCTAGTCACACCCAGTGCAAATCGTAACATCTTTAACTCTGCCACATCCAGCTCTGACTCCTGCCTTTTTGTCAGTGCCACCGTCTCCAACCCATATAACATAGCTGGTCTCACTACCCTCTTGTAGACCTTCTCTTTCACTCTTACTGGTACTCATCTGTCACAAATCACTCCTGAAACTCTTCTCCACCCATTCCACCCTGCCTGTACTCTCTTCTTCACCTCTCTTCCACACTCACCATTACTCTGAACTGTTGATCCCAAGTACTTAAACTCATCCACCTTTACCAACTCTACTCCCTGCATCCTCACCATTCCTCTACCCTCCCTCACATTTACACACATATATTCTGTTTTAGCCCTGCTGACCTTCATTCCTCTCCTCTCTAAAGCATATCTCCACCTCTCCAGGGTCTCCTCAACCTGGTCCCTACTCTCACTACATATCACAATGTCATCTGCAAACATCATAGTCCATGGGGCCTCCTGTCTGATCTCATCTGTCAACCTGTCCATCACTACTGCAAATAAGAAAGGGCTCAGAGCTGATCCTTGATGTAATTCCACCTCCACCTTAAACTTATCTGTCACTCCCACCGCAGTCCTCACCAATGTCACACTACCCTCATACATATCCTGTACCACTCTTACATACTTCTCTGCCACTCCCGACTTCCTCATACAATACCACAACTCCTCTCTAGGCACCCTGTCATATGCTTTCTCTAAGTCCACAAAGACACAATGCAACTCCTTCTGACCTTCTCTGTATTTCTCCAACAACACTCTCAGAGCAAATATTGCATCTGTAGTGCTCTTTCCTGGCATGACACCATACTGCTGATCACTAATCATCACCTCCCTTCTTAACCTAGCTTCCACTACTCTTTCCCATAACTTCAAGCTGTGACTGATCTATTTTATCCCTCTGTAGTTACTGCAGCTCTGCACATCACCCTTATTCTTAAAGATAGGTACCAAAACACTTTTTCTCCACTCCTCAGACATCCTCTGACTTTCCAAAATTTCATTAAACAATCTGGTTAAAAATTCCACTACTATTTTACCTAAGCACCTCCATGCTTCCACTGGTATGTCATCTGGGCCAACAGCCTTTCCATTCTTCATCCTCTTCATAGCTGACCTTACTTCCTCCTTGCTAATCTGTTTCACTTCCTGATTCACTATCCCCACATCATCCAACCTTCTTTCTCTCTCATTCTCTTCATTCATCAGCCCTTCAAAGTACTCTTTCCATCTACTCAACACACTCTCCTCACTTGTGAGTACGTTTCCCTCACTATCCTTTATCACCCTTACCTGCTGCACATCTTTCCCAGCTCTGTCCCTCTGTCTAGCCAATCGGTACAGGTCCTTTTCTCCCTCTTTAGTGTTCAATCTCTCATACAACTCTCCATATGCCTTATCCTTAGCCTTTGCCACCTCTCTCTTTGCTATGCGTCTAATCTCTTTATACTCATGTCTACTTTCTTCATCTCTTTGGCAATCCCACTTCTTTTTTGCCAGCCTCTTCCTCTGTATACTCTCCTGTACTTCCTCATTCCACCACCAGGTCTCCTTGTCCTCCTTCCTCTGTCCAGATGTCACACCAGGCACCTTTCTAGCAGTCTCCCTTACTAGCTCTGCTGTAGTTTCCCAGCTATTTGGTAACTCTTCACTGCCTCCCAGTGCCTGTCTTAACTCTTCCCTGAACTCCACCTTACAATCACCCTTTTTTAACTTCCTCCATTTAATCCTTGGCACTACTTTCACACTTCTCCTCTTCTTCTTGATGACCAACGTCATCCTACAGAACACCAATCTATGCTGCTTAACTACACTTTCCCCTGTCACCACTTTACAGTCTCCAATCTCCTTCAGACTGACCCTCCTACATAGGATATAATCCACCTGAGTGCATCTTCCTCCACTTCGAACATATGATATAGACCCCTATATGGGCTTTACATCAAAGCTTTAGTAGCATGAATTTTATTATTAACTTCCTAAAACTGAGATCTAGACTTCCTTCTCCACACTTTCATTTTAGCAGTGTAAAGTATATTACAGCTTTAAAAGCAGGCCATAGCTTTCCTGTGCAGTGCTGTAGTGGCCTCCTTCATTGTAGTGCAGCAAGGCTTGATAAAAGCAAGGTTCATATGTAAGAGCATCCCTATAACATAGCTAGCATTATTATGTTTTTACTTTGCAGAATAATCAGCATGGCACATGTATTACACAGAAGATTATAATAACACCTCTTACCATAATCAGCTTGTTGTATGTTCAAGAAATAAATGACAAGAAATTCACTTCAAGAACAGGTGAGTGTTTGAAAGGTGAACTGTGACATTCTTCTTGATAACATATAGGTAGCTGGTTATGATCAGAGAAACCTAATCACAGTTTGTAATGCACAGGGTTTTAACTGCCTAATTTACTTACTACTTTTTTTTGAATGGAAAAAATGTAGGCGTTTGAAGCATTTTTAGCTTTGAGAGCTATAAGACACTTAATGCCACTCTATGGACAATGGCTAGAAAAGAAGTGCACCTTTAATCAACTAGTAGCATTAAATGCTGTTCGATGCTTCATTCTGCCACAAGTTTCATGAAACAGCAAAGTGTGTTACAGCTTTTAAAGCTTTGGCACTCTGTCATAGTCCATGTGGGTGTTAATGACCTGAGATGTACCTTTCTTGACTATATGAAGTGAGACGTGATCGAGCTCACTGATTATGTGTCTCAGGCAGGTATGAGCCTAGCACTGAGCAACACGCTACCTTCTCCAAGGATGATGTCACATTCCCAACAAAAAAAATGATTGATGTTAACAACTGGGAGGAACAACAGTAAAATGGTTATAAGCCCAGTGACTTGGGAACTCAAAACAAATTACTACATAAAACAAAGCACTGGGATACACAGGAGACATCTACTCTTTAATAAGTATAAATCTTTTGCCAGCAGGCTTCTTCAGCAACAGATGCCCGAAGAAGTTTGTTGGTGAAAGTTTTGTACTTATTAAAGAAAACACTTTTCCTGTCTATCTCAGTATTTTGTTTTATGTATTTTAACAACTGGCTTAGCTTCTGGTGTCAGTCCAAAGAAGTACAATATTTGACAGCCTGAGAGGACATGGTTGGCAGACCACACTGCTTTGCCAGGGATGGTCTGCACTTATCCTCTCTAGGCTTTCGGATATTGGCAAAGACGTTTTCCACCCCTATAGTGCCTTTCTTAGTCAATGTCAAACTGATAAACCTCCCAAGTTACTGAATCTTCAAAGAAGTATCTGAAGGTGGCACTACTCAGTGCTAGAAGTCTTAACAAGATTAGATCAGCTATTGCACAGGAGGGAACTAAAGGTGGAGAGGTCTCAGTCTATATTAAAAGCAACCTCACATCCAGATAGTTAAAGTATGTGACCCACTGGAACTCATACATTTGCACCTCACCATAAACAAGATCATCTACTATATCCTTGCAGCCTATAGGTCCCCATCCATGTCCCAGGGAATGCATACTACCTTCCTCAGTGTACAACAGTCTCTCACCATTCAACCCAATACAGTATTCATTGGGGATCTCAACTACCCCTCTATAGATTGGGAATCCTATATCACATCTAATGCACAAGTCCACCGATTCCTAAACATTTTTAATACCAGCATCCTGGAACAGTTGGTCCATTCTCCAGCCAGGGGTGCAAACATTCTTGATCTTGAACTCACAAACATGGAGGAGCGATGTTCTTCACCTAATGTAATGTCTTTGCTATTCAGATCTGACCATAACACAGTATTACTTAAACAAAAATTAAATCTGGGGACACAGCAAAACCAAAAACCTTTAGGAACTATTCCAAAGTGACCTCTCTCTCTACTAAGCGGCACCTTGTTTAAATTTGAAGCACCCCCAAGCCAAGTAAATATCATAACATATACTTAGCTATTTACAAAATCTCTGTATAGCCATATTGATAGCTGTATAGAGCAAGCTGTGCCAACTTGTATTAAGAATAAGACAAACTCTAAAGACAAGTCATACTGGTGGAATCCCAATATCAATTGGTTTTAGAACAACAGAAAAAAATTCTTGGACAAGTGTAGGAGGAACAAAGCCCAACATACTAAAAGTCCCCCCTGACCAATATAAACAGGCAGCTAAAAGGGTTAATTAATACTTCAAAGACTAAATTTGAGGAAAAAAAATAGATTCTCAGGCAAATGACAAACACAAAGCTTTCTACAGCTATTAATTTTCTTAGTCTCAGAGTTTTAACTCGAGTGCGATTATTTAATATGCAGACCGAATGAAATCCTCATACATGATCTAATCAGTGTGATTGTTACAACAAAATCAGCTTGCAGGAAAAGTAACTAATCAATGTGATGGTTACTATTTTATTATTGTTTTAACCTGATAATGGAACCAGTCCTCAGGTCCTTTGAAGCCATAACCCTGCCCAGAAGGGTAAGAATTAATGCAATATATATATATATATATATATATATATATATATATATATATATATATACGGACAGTTTAGAGTAGTCAGTCAACCAGTATGCTTTTTTGGCAGAGGTGAGCTGAGGAAAGAATATTTTAGTACTGGTCTGTGATCAGAAAACCTCACTATTGAAATGTCAACATTCAAAATTCTGAGTGCCGACAAACTAAAAAAAACACCAAAAATACATGGGAAGATCAAATCTCGAAAATTGCTTTACTCCTTTAAACATCCTTTTGCTGGGAGGGGAGCAAGCCCACCCTACACCCTCATGTGGGGGGCCTCCCCCCAAAAACTTATATACGCCAACTGCAAGTCTACCATACTTTGGAGAAAAGAGAATATTCTGAGAAATGGCATCTCGGACTTATTGTATGTAAGTCCATTCTTTCTGCCATTCAGTCTCAGTATTTCGGGAGTCACTCTAGTGTGTCCTGAGATTTCATATGGTTACCACACTATAGTCTTAAAGAGAGAAAGTAGATGGAATATGATAGAAACCTTCATTACTTTGCCATCATTTAAAAAAATACACTATGAGGTATATATGAGACCAAGGGAGCATAGCTTGAAGACACAAGGCAGATAGTTTGGTGGAGACCTAAAGCAGTGCAAGTGTAATTTAATGAAAAGAGTTATGGATGGATGGCAGATGGAGCCTTATATAGCAGTAGATTGAAAATAATTTCCTCAAATACTGTGCTGATGACAGAAAACTCTATCAATGCAGTTTTTGAAAACATTTTTTTCCTGTTGAGGATAGCAATCCCCACAACATTATGCAGTCAGCTTCACCCTCTGCACAGCTGAATTTCCCATCCACATGATGGTGTAGGGTGGGCTTGTCCCTTCACCCCTGCAAAAAGAAGTTTAAAGGAGTAAAGCAATTTTTGAGATTAGCCCTTCTCGTGTTTTTGGTCTTTTTTTTCGGCTTGTTGGCACTCGGTATTTCGAATGTTGACATTTCAACAGAGAGAGAGAACTCTTCTGATCACATGTCTGTGTGAGTTGTCTATCTGTAATAAAATACTCTTTCCTTAGCCCATCCCCTTAAAAAAAAAGCATGCTGGTTGATTGGCTACTCTAAACTGTTAATATATATTGCATTAATCTTTACCCCTCTGGCCAGGGTCATGGCTGCAAAGGATGTGAGGAATGCTTGCTAGTGCCATTATCAGGTTAAACAATAATAAAATAGTAACCATCACGTTGAATAGTTACTTTTCATGCAAGCAAATTTATTAATAACAATCACACTGATTAGATAAGGTATGAACATTTCATCTGGTCTGCATATTAAATGGTTAGCACTTTTGAGTTAAAACTCGAATAGACTAGTAAAATTAAAAATGGATCCCACATTGCTATACCTCAGGGCAAGTAAAAACTTCAACAAGAACAGCAAGTCAATCCTCTTCACACCTATTTTGTCTAAGTGAGCATCTCTGAGTATGTTGAAATCAAGTCACTATTACGATAACAGAGGATTCTTTATAGCATGGTATGGGGTATAAAACTAATAAAGGAATTATCAATGCTTAAGAAAACTAAGATACATTTCCTATGAAAAGTGAAAGAAAAGAACAGAGCTATTGGTTAAGAAAGATATTTGGCAACCCCAGCAAGCAGAGTGATGGATACAACATATGGTGGCCCAAGAAGTCATTTTAATTTTGGCAAAATTTATATTTTTATTTGAAGAGCATAAGGACTGCTTCCCAGCTGAAAGAGTAACATACGCTTATGCAGAATGCTGTACTGCAGATAATATTCTCCAAGTCTGATTCCCCTGACATTTTTTGCATTTTCAATCTCTTATTGTACAACTTGTAAAAATGTAGTACTCTATGGCAAGGCACTGAATGCAAGACAGCAGTAAAGTGAATTGTTTAATGACATATTGAATGTTTTTTGCTCTTACAGGATCATTAAAGCCACTGAGTCATTGCAGAACTTCAGACCAGCTGCTGATCCTTCCTTCAGTCATTTTCAGTTGGACATCACAAGGGAGATGAAACTTCTTACCGACCTCACCTTCACCAGAGGTAATCAGAGTTGCCACATTTGAAATGTCTACGATCATTAAATGTCTTATAGGTTCATAGGTAGGTACTAGGCTATCGGCCCAAGGGCCTACGTAAGCCTAGCCCGCAAGATATCAAAGCTTACGCCACCCAAGAAAGTTATTTTCCTGTGCCACTGTCCAGCAGAGACACAGAAGCGATCCCCAGGGTGTATTTCCTATTTCCCATTCACTCATCAAGATTTTTCTTGAAGAGTGCTAATGAAGAATTTTGCTTGACATAGATGAGTAGCTTGTTCCAGAGTATAGGAAGTCTCTGGGACAGATGTGCTCTGATGTACCACATGATTCAAGCAAACATTACATTGTTTGCAGAGAAGGTGCATTCAAAACATTTGCTCTACTGTGGAAGGATGCTTCACTCATTTTAGATGTCAGCATCAAACATTGCATTCTCAGGTGTTGTTACTGCATAGTTTTGCAGTAGATCTAAGATTGTTCTCTGTAATCATTTGTTTGTCTGTTTCCAAGCCTCATAGCAGTTCATAAAAAAAAAAAAAAAAAACATTCCTAGTACCATAGCAGAAAACAAAAAAAATAAATGTGCTTTTCATGCTGATGTGCTTTTCTGTGGAAGCAAACCTCACATGTGCCTCTCTATACATGGAGCTTTGCCTGCTATACTTCTGGTCTTTAATTAACCCTAAAGCGTCTGCACAAATGCATTGACCTCCATTGAGGAACATGTAGTTTTGATAAATAGTTAAGCAGTAGTCTGTCACACAATTTCCATGCTTCATGTTTTTCTCTCTTCTTTTTTTTTTTGGACCCCTACAATACTGAGCCGAGTGACTCCTCCACCTGCATCCAGTTAGCCCATTTGTTCTGCAGTCAAGGGAACTAAGGACTAGTGGGCAGGTGTGAGTTCTATATCCCATATGATCCTGCCCAGGATTCCCCCATGAATGCAGCCATTCATGAGAAGAGTTATGAGAAAGGAAGCAGACTAGGCTAGGCTTATAGTCCTGTGGGGCAGACTACCCTCTCCCATGGATAAGCACTCCACATGTGGTGCATCTTCCAGGCTTCACTATAGCAGCCTTCCAAAGATTTTCCTTCACAGAAAGCATGGTTGTGGTCAGAAGCTCAGCCTTGGTAGTCCTGGGACTGTATGCGGTAGATACCTACTGCTCCTGCTAGGTGTCACAGTGTGGGAAGCCACAGCCACCTTCCTTCCCCTATATGGATGAGCAGGCAGTGGCCTGTCACTTAAATCCTCCCCAATAAGCTCATACAGGTGCCTGAGCAATTGTTCAAACTAGGATTTCCACAGTGTTGTCAGAGCTTTATACCTCTATGCCACAAAGATGCTCATGCTTCCAGCTTGTCTTTATCCTTTTTTTGTGTTTGTTTAAGAAGATTTGCTTTTGAGTCATTATATTACTGACAGTGACAGTACAAGAAATGAAACACCAAAACAGAGAGTGATTATTTTAACAAATAAAATAAAATGGCTCTCACAAGTCACTTATACATGACTGCTATGAGTGTGCATAAGCAGGTAAGGTGAAGTGCATTTCAGTTCGGCACACTTGTTTTATTTGTTTCCGTCTAGCTTCATTTGTATTTGATTAGCAGTGCGTTTATAGTAATACTTCTTTTTGATGACTGACTGGTGAGCTTTAAGTGAAAGCTGTGATTTTTGAAAATTTCAGCTTTAGTATTTTTCTGTTTCCAAAATTAAATGTAATTTACCCTGAGATATGATTGCTTTAGAGTTATATTTATTTGAGAAGTAAAGAGACAGAGACCCTACGTGGAGTTTACAGGGATATGCCCCAAGCTGGTTGCTTGTGTGCATTCTCCAAAAGTCAATGTTTTTGACTTAGTATTTAAACTATAGTTTATAGAGAAGTGACATTGGCAATCATTATTTAGCAGTTGCCTTCTGTTTTGCAGAATGAAGATTGCTGATGAGAGGTAAACAGTATATTTAATGTGTTTATATGTTCTTCACTGTGGTTTCTTTCTCTGTATTTTCCAAAGCCTTTGGGTATGTTATTACATATTTACTTTCCATATTATTATTGAGTCCCAGCTTTTAGCTTCTAATCTTTCTCAGTACTGAAATACTGTTTCAAAAACCTAGCTAAAATCAAGGCATATTCTATCACCTGTTTGTATCTTATTTACTGCTGTGATGAATTTTCCTGGCAAAAATGAGCCATAGTCTCTTCAGATAAGAATTTTCCTTTATGATGGCAAGCAATTGCTTGTTCTTACCCATAAAGACTGTTGTATATTCCTAGTCATAACTTTCAGCTGTCCCTCATTTTCTGGGATATCCCTGAATTTTTCTGAGAATGTTACCTTTTCCCTCAGAAATGTTTTATTTTCATGAGAAAACAGTGAGGATCACTTTCTTGAAACAATACAAGCAATTACAATATTTTTCTTCCCCACAAAAAGCACACTGATACAAATCCTGTTATTATGGAACATTTATAAGCTTATAGCTTCAGTATTAATAAGCTGTCCCTGAATTTGAGCCTTTTTCCCTGATTAGTTTTGACTTGACTTTATGCCTGATTCTAGAGATGCAAAGTTGAGAGGTATGATCCTTGTGGTAAATCCATGATGTGAGCCATGACTGATACTGGGACTAAAGGCTGGTGCATCTAATTAATTTTGTCACTCCTGCAAAGAACTGCATTTGAGAATGGCTACCTATTCCAGTAGTTAAAGTGTTACTGAAAATGTTTTGGTTACTACTGACTGTAGAATCCTTAATTCCTTTTTTTGCCCATAGACCAGGCATCATTATTTCTGGTTTTGAAATCCTAGGTATATCTTTCCATTTTCTTTATCAGATGAGAGACATAGTTATATGCAGGTTGAAAAAAATTGCAGGATAGATTCTCTATCGCACAGTCATAAAGCCAGGAACAGTACCTGAAAATACTTTAACACAGTATGCAACATATGAGTCTTGATGATTTAGAGCACTGACATTTTGAGAAGTACATCATTATCCTTAAGGATGCTTTTCCAGATGTTAAGAAATATGAGTATTCATGTCTGTTTTGCCTGCTATATTGCATTTTATCTCAGTTTATGACCTTCTGTGCTCAAACAGGGAAAAAGGCATAAATAAGAAACTTCATGGCAGTAATGTAATTGCAGATCAACTGGCAGCTTGCCAAGGAAATGCAGAGTGGTGGTAAGGTGAGGAAAAAAGTATTTCCCATAATGCTGTTTGCAAGGTGGACTTTCTTAACCTTACCCCATTTTAAAAATTAGATGGTAGCTATGGGAAGCACCAGTGTTCCTTACAAACCCTATTAGTAAGATTGCAGTTTGCGTATCCACTTGACCAGTAATAAACTTACTTTAATAAGTATTTACACTATCACTGTATCCATAATGCAGTGAAAAACATAGTGCAGAATTGTAAATACATTGATAAACATAGTCCACAATTTGTAACAATCATCCAAGTAGGTATTAGGGAATAATGACTATGCAGTCAAAGGTTTTAACCCATCAGCATATTCACTTGCTTTTCATATTTAAGGGAAGGCTTTAGGGATTAATAAACTGTTTGTTCATAAATACAGACATTTTGTGTGATATATCTGAGTTACATGGGTGATACATTACTGATGACATATGATAAATGGTGACTCAATTTACTACCATTCTGTTTAGGCAATCCAGCTAGAGACATCATTCCAATGAAACTATCACTTATCGGGCATATTTGCTCAGTTAGTGATTGGTTTTTTTTCCTTGCTAGATTGTAATACATACATTATAACCTAGACAGTGTCTCCAGGGCTAGAGCAAGTTTTGCAGCTACTATCTGCAGATGACCCACCACCCAACTTTTATCTTTGTCTTTCCAAGAATCAGTATTGCACCATTGACTACAAAGAACATAGTACACTTATGTCCCACTTACCACGATTGTAGATGTTGGAGTAGATAAGTGTTGTAGTACATACTTCCATTCTCCAACCTCTCTATCTGCTGACCACTTGACTCATACTTGCTGCTTGCAAAGGGTAGAAGAGTTTATTCTGCAGATAACCCTCTTATCTCCATCACCCCCTCTCTGTCTCCTACGTTTTTTATCCTTCTCACTTAAATTCTGACAACTGGGGAGGTTGTGCTGTCCTTAGGCAACAGACTACTCATCCACTCCTTAGAAAGACCCAATGATGGCATCGATGGACGACCTTCTTTACCCTGACATCCAGACATTGGTCTTTGGATGTCTGTTGGCTAGAGATGATGTAAAGGCTCTGGAAATTGGGCCAGCTGTAGACTTCTCCATGGCAGGAAGACCCAAGAATCATTACTAAAACATTGATCTCTACAAACATTTACAATTATGGTAAGTATGACACAAATGTACTTTCTGCAAAAGATCATTGTGCTGTGTCTTTCCTGTCACCTGCCACTGCTGTATGTTCATCACTTCACAGACTTTGTATGTAGCAGGCAGTATGTACACTGTCTGGATGCACATGGCTTTGGGACATCCTGACCACAGCTACAGATACCAGTGCTGGGCTTAGCTGTCCACAGTCTGCTAGTCTATAAAGCTACATGGGATTCTTAGTATTTATAGGTCTGTCTGGTGCTGGCACCTCACAAGTGACAGTTAATCCACATTGTGGCACTGAGGCTCCACTAAGCTGTCCTGCTGTCCTGATGCCTGGATATCTGGCCATAGATCTCCGTATTATCTAAGGATCATATTTGAGACCAAGTTATATGAGATATAGTGAGGTGTGGTAGAATGGGACAAACAGCTTCTGCTGCCACATTTGTGTGTCCTTTTTAATTATGTGAAATGTCCATTTAATTCTGGAACATGCATGTGTATAATCAATAACTTTTAATGAGTCCAGTACTTATTTATTTGCAATTCGTTAACCAGGAAAGTCCACAGGGCCAATCAGAACCCATTTTTAGTGGAGGCCCGGGGTGAAAAGCTCCTCAGTACAACAATAAAAGTAATAATTTTTTACATTGGTAATATACAAGTAACAAAATAATTAGTTTACAATGTTAAAAACACAGCTAGAAATTCAGAGGAAAGACAAATAGCAGTGACAGCTGCAACATATTTGAGGTAGTTAGAGCATATAGGAATTCTAAGGAGGGCCAGAGCAAGTGCAGTTCCAGATGGAAGATAGGTGTTCATATAGAGAAACTTTAAAGTGGGCAGGATTTTGGATTTTTCTAATGGTTAAAGGTAGAGCATTCCAGCATTTGGCTAAAAAATGGGAGTAAAGAAGCTGGCCGTGAGTTGCTGATTCTCCGATCTAAGGGGCCTGTTTGTGAGGTAGTTTTAGAATATTGAGCTAAGGGCAGGACAATCAGAAGGTTTAAAGCTCAGTTTGTGGGCTGTAGTTATTTGCAGGTAGGAGAGGTAGTTTGGAAGTTCGAGCCATTTTGGGATGTGTAGAGCAGTACAGTGTTGGGTGGAGTATTTGGAATTTGTAGTGAATTTGGCTATTTTATTGTAACAAGTCTCAGGTCTGGCCCTTAGTATAGTATGAAAGTTGGTAAGTAGTGGGGCGTCATATATGAGGGAAGGGAACAGGTAAGTGGAGGCAAGGGTGTGTTTAGTGGAGGTGCTGAGGACGTGATAGTGCCTATAGAGAATTCCTAGTTTTGGTGAGTTTTTTGGATGTTATGTTGCAAGTGAATATCAAATTTTCGGAGTTCGGAGATGGTGACTCCTAAAAGTTTTGTGTGGGTGACAATTTCTGTTTGTGCTTTACTTTGAGAACAGATATTGATCTTGGTTTTATCTAACAGGGTTGACTTTGTTTGGGGTGAATAGCATGATCTTGGTTTTATTTGGGTTAAGGGCTAGGTGGTTATTATACATCCAGGATTCGGTGTAGAGAAGGCTTCCTGAGTTATCATTTGGAGATCAGAAATAGAGTCAACAAACGGTAGACTCATCTTGAGTCATCATAATAGATCTAAGATCTGTGATGAGTGGAAGTTATTAAATGAAGATATGTGAAGAAGAAGATGTTGAGAGGAACTTGAGGAGAAATGTAGAGGTAAGAGAGAGAGAGAGAGTTGATTTTTTGACAGCCCAGCCTGTTGTCTGTCTGTTAAATAGCTGGAGAACCATTGAGTGTGGTGGAAGATAGGCCAAAGTTAGACGGTTGTGACAGTAGTAAAGGGTGGGAAACAGTATTAAAAGACTTATATCGAAGAAGAGGGTGGAAACTACTTTCCCAGCATCCAGAGCTGTGTTGACAGTTTCTAAGAAAGATATGAGGGCAGTTGCAGTGCTATGGCCAGATCTGAATCCTTGTTGTGTGGGGGATAGAAGATGGTTAAGAAGCAGACAGTGCATCAGCTGAATGTGAATGGACTTTTCCAAGATCTTAAGAGATAGAAGAGAGAATGGCAATAGGACAAAAGTTGTTGATATGTGTTTTTTGCTGCCTTTATGAAGAAGAAGAATAAAGGCTTTTTTCCATAATTTGGATACATATAATTAGTGAATGGATCTGTTAGTAAGGATACTTACAGGGAATGCAATGGCTTCAGCAGCAAGCTTTAGAAATTTAGGGGGTAAGTTGTCAGGTACATTGGAACAGGGATTGAGCTTCAGAAGTAGCCTTTTTATAGTTGTAGTAGAAGTGGGATTAAGAGTGAAATTGGGAGAAATGAGGGTATTGGGTTCATGGGTGTGAGGGCTTTTTGTAGTGGTGGGGAAGGTAGTGGAAGTTTTTGTTGGAATAGCATAGCTTGTGTTGCCTCTAGTGTGGGGAAAGTTAGCGGTAATATCAACTATGGTATTTATAATCAAAGAGTTAAAGAGAGAGGCTATCTCTAGAGGAGGTTTATCGGAATGTGGATATTTATTGTTTTTGTATGCCAGGGTTCAGAACTCCAGAATTTTTGTGGCTTTTGTTTATGGTTAGACTGCAGTTTAGAATAGTAAGTTTGTGTATCTTTGTGAACTAGTTTTTTTTACCTGATTGCAGTGGACTTCCAGAAAATATTACAAAATTATAAAACATTGTTTTGCTCTTTTCAGGAAAGTTTCTCTCTTCTATACAAAGAGCCAACTCACAAAACAAGACTTGCAGTAAAACAGGCTGGCGAACTGAGAAGCCAAGAAAGAGTGTAAACTTGGTGAATGTAGCCCTCAGGCATAGAAATGTGATCTGTTTCCATCTTGATTTCATCTTAGTTAAAAATATATGAAGTTTATAAATCCAAATGATATAAGTTGGTTGGGAATGAGGCTTTCTAAAGGTGATGTAATTGATATTACCTAAAGAACTCCAGCAGCACCTGCATCTTGGATTTAGTTTTGCTTATATTTCTGGCTTAACAAAGCTGCATATTTAAATTAGGACACAGCCAGAGATTCTGTGCAATTCATGTCTGTTGGTTGTAGAGCAGAGTGCTATGTGTGCACCAGGGAGGAGAGGGGATATGCTACTCCAAGATAACTCTGCAGCACAGGGACAAATGAAGGCTGTTTCCACTTAAGTAGGTCAAGGCCACTAGAGAAAAAAAAACAAGAGTATTTTAGCTGAGTGGAGCAGAGCTGTCTGCCAAGAAATGAGAAGCAATAGGTGTATCAATGAAAGCTCTTGGGATGGCTTGAGAAAGTGCTGTCCTAAAAACCCTGAGTCATTTGCAGTCTTTAAAACACTGATACTGTCATTTCTTGAATAGTTTAGCCACCAAATACTACTTAAATGGTGAAAGTTATTTGTATTATTTTTATTCAAGTCTTTCAATTCTTTACCCAGTGTGTATTGCATCCTGAGTAAAATTTATTTCTATAATTGCATTTATGTCAGAAAAGAAATTACTAGAAAGCCTGTTCCACATATAGTAAGTAGTAAGGTTCACGAACAGAGTAGATGTATATATTATCATATGTTTTCTGTTCATACTGCATTACTGTTATATACAAAACAGAACAGTTGTTGTTGTATCTTTTGGCTTTTCCCGGTTAGGGGATGCCACAGCAGAACTCCAGTCCGCTAATGATTGGCAGTAGATTTTACGTGCAGCAGCCCCTGACGCACAACCTTCAACAAAGGTACACCCATTCACTCATGTCTCCACACAGAAGACGCTTTTAGCTGAGAATCGAACAGGACAATGTCTTACTGTGAGGTGACAACGCTACCGCAGCACCACCACCGCAAAACAGAACAGTATAATATCCTAAAACTTTGTGATGTGCACAGGCAGTAAATTATTGGCTTTTTTGTTATTAATAATGTCACAGACATTTAGATCATAGGTAAGAGATTACTGTATAGAGAGACAGCAGATGTTTCCCTGGTTACACGTGTGTTTAAATGCATCTTTTTGCTTGCATGCAGTTTAGTCAAATATTTGTTATACCAGATTACAGCTGTTTGGAATTTGTGAAATATGCAGACACAGATAATAAACCTATCCACAGCATGGAATTTCTAAAATAAGCAGGCACAAATTATACAGCTATCCACATCACAACTCATACTATATGCCCTAGACTTTTAAGGCCATGTTTTTAATTATTTACAGAGTAAGAATGCATGTAAAACTTGATTTCTTCAAACATTCCCAAGATGAACTCATAGAAAAAGACTACAGTGATTAAAATATGTGTTGTCTTTTGAACTGAACCAATTGCAACTTCATAAAGCTCCATAGTTTTCTACATTTTATATAATTTTATCTCCATTTCTGCTGAACATCTCCTTCCTCCAGTTGTCCTTGAAACTGTTCATTCTTCAGGCTGAGACATTGCATCTGCATGAGTATAAAAAATGCATATATTTCAACAATAATAGCCCAATCTGCAACACATTGAAAACAAATGGTTTCATCAAATGTACCAAAGACCTTAAACATAAATAAAAATACCTGACACAATGTTTTTGCAGGGAAGCAAGCCTCCCAATGCACCACCTGCTTGACGCCCCTCCACCCCCACTACTTATACAGATATCAAGTCTGAGATTGCAGAACAGTGGGGAAAAGGAGCAATTCCCTTACCCCTCTAAGTGCCGATCTTGGCAAAAACACAGTTTGCAACAGTCAGTGTGAGTTAATGAACCACATCTATTCACTTTCATTGATTCAATACAAAAGCATGCACTTAGTTTAGCATTTTGTAGTATTTGATCAAATATTTTTCAACATAATATTACAAAGTAAATTTTGACTAAAGCCGGTTCAGCGTACTGTATGGCACCTTTAACACTTTGTGTACTATCGTAAGTAAGAACAATCCAAAGAAAGGCATCTTCCAGGTGTTCATGAAGTTTGTTTGAGCCATTACCTATGTCTTTTCCTTCATTTGTCAAGAGGGGGCAGGGAATACCCTCAACTCAATGGCCTGAGGGTCTGGCTTCACCTTCTCAGAACAGGGCTGTCCATGTTTTAGAACCAGACCCTAATTCCTTCCAGGATGTGCCATCATCCAGTGTCCTCAGTGGGTGAGCAATCTATAAATCAGGCAGGCATCTTCCACCATCTAGGATAAGAGCTCTGGATTAGTAAATGTTGACATATTATAAATATGAAGAAAGTCAGACATAAGCAGTTCAGCTCTGCCCTACACTCCATAAACCAGACTGGCTGCAGCTTGGTGATGTAGTACAATTCTTCACAGATTTTTTTCTCTGAAGGCCCTCAAAATTATGATGTCACTTAGAATGGAAGAATTTGGACTCCCAGTCTTCCTGAATCTTTCTTTCTGTCTACATAGTTTTTGAAGTTCTTTGTAAACCAAAGCATGGATTTGACTTTCTCAAAAAAATCTAACTTCTAAGAAGAATTGAATCATGAGATGTTTGATGTAACAGTACTTTTTAATTGATAGCAAACATGACTATGACATTTAGAAAAAGTCTGTTCTGCCATTAAATAATGATAGTATGTTCCACATTGCATGTGGTTGAGAATACTGTGCATTATTCCCCTTAGAGTCCACCCCTCACACCACTGCCAAAGGGCAGCAAGTGAGCACAGAGACCTGCAGGGAAGTAATGATCAAGATAAGGTTTAATGCAAATATGGCTAGATTTATTGACTATTAATGACAAATATAATAATTGCAACTTATCACCATGTCATTAATATGCATGATAGTGAAAATCACTTGCTCCATTAAAAAACGAGTGCCTGAGACTGATATACACTGTTTTGGGGATATTCGCCTTGCCCCAGTGTGTACAACTGTAAAGGTGGTATATATCAGATCATGGGATGTGGGAGCGACTTACCCCCTGGAAAAGTAACTATTGAGGCTGTGTGAGCTAAGTTAAGTGCTATAGTTGCAAAATAACATAAAAGAAACAGTCTTTGCATTTGAAGTATGTAAATGCATATACACATTTTACCCAAGATGAAGAGATACTTCACTTTGCTGAGATGATTTTGATCTAGCCAGACTGATTATACTGAAGTGTGTTTTTTATCTCATTGGTGGGATTTTCAGTATTACTAGTTCATTACCCCACAGGCAAATGTCAAGCTTCTTGAAATCATCTTAAATTTTTGGCAGAAAGTTGTATAATGCATTCAGTGACAGAAAAGAGTAGAATCATCTTTGTGTTGGAAAAGATCCACTTTATCCATGTGGTCCCCATGTTTCAATTACATGAAAACCAAGATGGACCCTGGGTGTATCTCAGACAGACCTCTGCATTGTGTTTCTCAAACTGAAGAGAGTAGTCTGTTAAGCCTTTGTAACCTGTCGTTTGCAATTCCAGTATGGGACCAGACTAGACCCTACACAGAAGTGCCTGTTGTCTGAAATCTCAGAAGCCATATGACATATCTGACCATATCTAAAATATCCATTCTGTTACTGTTTTTTTTTCATCACCATAACCCTTCTTTAAATCATTTAACACCATTTGGAACTCTCTTCTAACTCGCTGCCCTCAAAATGCAGAAAGTGAAGTAAACAGACCAGTACTGAATGAAGCCATGGTTTGTACATACTCCTCTGGCATGGGATTATCAGATAATCTTGGCTCAAGGATGACACTCCATACCTGCGCCATTTCTTTCTAGGATACAGATACATTTTACTACCCAACAAGGAAAAAAAGAGAAGTTAGAGGAACTGTGATCTTTCAGAAAGTTAAATCTATAGGTAAATATCACTACCCATGCTACATTTATAAATGAGTTTGAACCAGGCTGGTTAATTATTAAAATTTCCTATCTAAAAGTTTTATCTTATAGGTAGACTGTCTTCCATCTCCCTTTTCTCAAGAAAAAAAGTATCAGGACCTCATTCTTAATCTTCTGAATGCAGTCTTTCCCTTTAAAATCCTCAACAGACTATGTAACTTTAACCTTAATCTTCAAGGGACCACCAAAAGTAATATTAATGAATTTCTGGCTGATAAAGACCTTATTCAGATGTTAAGAGAACCATCTAGACCAAGCTACAAAACCATTAACCATTCACTTTTTTGACTCAGTGATTCCCATCTTTCTTGAACAGTTTAATTTGTATTGTTACTTACCTGCCTACTCCTCATTATTTATTTATTTATTTATTTATTTGCAGTTGGTTTACCAGGATAAATACAAAAGATTGTACAGAGTAACAACATAAAACATTTAAGTTCACAATTCAAAAGCATTCTAATCAGTACAGTATGATGAGGATAAATAATAATGTGATAAACATCTAGAGGAGTTATTCAAGCAGACATCAAAACCTTACAGAGTAGGTAAGTTGATGGAACTTTGTTTAAAAGGTAGAGATATGTATCAAAAAATGTAAGGATGATGAGATATATTAAATTTATGAGGAATGGTTGGTGGGAGTGAGTTCCAGAGGGCAAGGTTGAAGGATAGTAGTTATGGACTTCTAGTAGGTTTTGATTGTTAGATTTAATATCTGTTTGGTAGGTGCAGTTTAAAGGCAGAGGACAGGATGGACAAAGAGAGAAGGACTAAGAATGAGATGATTAGGTAGTTCGAGCCAGTTTAGGGTTTGGAGAGAAGAACAGTGGTGTGTGTAGGACCTGTGTCCATTAGCATTTTATTATAGCAGGAGGATAGCTGGTTTTTAGAGAGGACTGAAGGTTGGTCAATAGTGGGATTTTGGAAGAGCTTGGATGAGTTTTTTCTCCCATATTACCAGTTTTAACACAAAACAGTAATCACTAAAAATATTCTTTAGGTGAAGATCATCAAAACCACAATTAGCAGTGCAGATTGGTCTTCTTTACTACACTGTCAAGACTCCATAAAACAAATATATTTACTCAGGCTCAAAAACCTACCTCAGCCACATTCTGCCAAGTTTTTGGACTGTAAATTAAAAGAAGTTTGGGTAGAACAAACAGGTATATTAAAGGACTCTTGGGATTTTTTGAGGCATATTAAGACTAATTTATTTAGGGAAGATATATTATTTATAATGATTGATATACAAGAACCTTTTTACTGTTATTCCCCACACAATTGGGCTTGAGTGGTTTGAGGAAGCTTTAATTGATAGTAAGGCATTCACTAATGATCAATGCAGACTGTATATTGAATTAATGGAACTGGTTTTGAATAATATTTTTTTATACTTTGAAGGTGACTTTTTTAAACAAATGAAGGGTGTAGCAATGGAGGCTTGTTATGCCCCCACATATGCTAATATTGTCCTGTCCATATGGGAGAAAAAAGACATTTTAACTCAGTTTTTGCAGATAGATGATATCTATACAAAATATATTTTGATGATATGTGTATTTTTTGGACATGGTCAGTAGAAGAATTAGATGGATTTCAGGATTATATTACTAAAACTACATAATTTTTGAAATTTACCCATAATATTATGAGGGAAAAATTAAATTACTTGGATGTTACTGTTCATAAGGTTATGGAAACAGGAATTTAAATCAATTGTTTTTAGGAAACATACTTTTTCAAATTTGTATTTGTTTTTTAGACAAAAGAAGAGCTTTATTAAAGGCCAGTTCATATGTGGGTCTTGGATGACCTCTAATTATTTAGATTTTTTGGAAGACTGCATTAAACTTAAAATGAGATTTTTGGATAGAAAATATCCCATTAATCTAATTGAAGAAGTTATGGAGGAGGTTAAGATAAATATACAAGGGGAATATAGTCCCATATTGGGGTACTGGGGAAGGATCATGCTTCTTGTGCTGATGGTAATACAGAGCCTAATTTTAAGGAAGTGAAAGAAAATGGAGATTAAAAGTTTAAAGGAGCTTACATAATAAATTTTAATAATGATGCTCATATTATTAGGGAAGTTATTAATAATAATGTGTCCAGGTTTGCCTCTTATTGAGACCTAGAAATAATTTTTAAGGATCCTTTGAGATTTGTGTACAAAAAGGGTAGGGAGATTAAAGAACTATTGGAAAATAATAGTACTTTGGAAAGATAGAATAATAATAAAAAAATAGGTACTTACAAATGCAGAGTCTGTAATCAATGTTCTTTTATTTTGAATACTAAGGCAGTGTATGTGGCAGCTAGAGATAGATTTACAGAGGCTGTAACTTATTCTAATTGTAATAGTAGGGAGGTGATTTATTTAGCCCTATGTAAAAAATGTGATGCATTTTACATAGGGAAAACTATACGAAAATTAAAAAGGAGAATATATGAACAGTCAAGTGAAATCAATAATAGGGTATAAAAAATGTACTTTATAAGCACACTTTGGATTTTACTAATGGAAGTTTCTTATTTTTTGTATTGGAAGTAGTTAATCAAGATCCATGGGGGGACCATGGGAGATGAAAATAGAATATTGTGAATTTTACTGGCAGTTGGTGCTGGAAGCTAATATACCACTAGAGTTAAATGAAAACATCTCCATGGCCCCAGTTTTAAAATTGAGATCTGCTAGGTTATAAAGTGTTTTAATAGGCAGAATCTCCCTAGGTAGTTATTTTACATTAAATGTTATTTTACATGTTTCTTTCACTGAATGTATTTTGAATTATTTAGTACTTGGCGCATATGTATATAATTTTTAATTGTGTTACATAATGTATTATATTTGATTGCAATTTACAGATTCTTCCACTAGAGGACAGTGTTTATCCTTCATTAAATTATACATCTTTTTATATACATACATATATTTTTTAATATATATATATATATATATATATATATATATATATATATATATATATATATATATATTACATATACATTTTATATTTTTTATATGTAGTAAAACATTTTATATTAGAGATTTATAAATGTTTAACATGTTTAAAATGCATATTTTTAACTAATTATATAGTCAAGGAATTTACTGGTTGATTGCTTTTAATATAGTATTTAAGGAAAGTAGTAATGTGGCTTGGTATCTGATGAAGTCCTTTTACTGGGATGAAAATGTGGTGAGAAAGTTAAGCATTAATAAAGTGTTTTATATTATTGAAATGGTCGCTCGGTTTATTATTTTGTCATTTCTTTCCTTCCAGTGCTAGTTTTCTTGTGTTTTGGACTTTTTTTAGCACTTGTATTTCCTCCTCTTTTGTATTTTAAATATATTTACTACCTACATGCTTAGAGCAAATACTTTCCAATTATTACCCAGATACTCACACCCCAACTAAACAAATGCTTACCAAATGAATTGAAAGTCCTATTTACTTTCAGAGACTAAGGCTGGCAGCACAGGAACCAATAATCCAACCATGAAATATTTAGTAGACTCATATTTCTGTATAACCTCATCACAAAATCTCCAAACCAGAACAAAATATGCTTTGGCCATTGCTAGGAAACCATTCTAATTTCCTAACCAAAGTAGTTCTGGAGACAGGTTAATCTTGAAACTGGACATGTCACCAAATCTAATGCTGTAAACATAAATTTAATCCAAAGCAGCAGCTCCCTATCTATTAAAGCCTTCCGCAGTGTCTTCTTGCTGCTTCACACAAACCCTGGATCTCATCTGAAAAAGCCAACACACCCACTAACATCCCTTATACATCCCCCCTTCTATGTCTGGTACATTAAAGGAAAAGAAGCCCTTTTTAACCAAATTCAAAAGTATGCTCCAACAGGATTTGGTAACCTTCATTGTAAATATATCTCACCCTCTATTCAGCACACCTTCGGCATTTCATTTTCTTAAAACCATGCCCATATTATTGGGAAAAAAGCCATTGTTAAACCAGCTTCCCAAATATCACACAAACACACACACACACACACACACACACACACACACACACACACACACACACACACACACACACACACATGCACACACACACTAAAATCTACATTTGACTTTATATCAATATATACATATTTCTAGCTGTTCGCTTTAGTACAAAAGTTACACTTTGATTAAAAAAATATCTGTCAACTAGATCATTCTATATAAAAATAATAGCATCAGAATAAAATACCAGCTTTAATGAAGGAATTCCACAAGGCTCTGTATTAACACCCCCTTTATTTCCCCTCCCTATTATTAAACCATTTACAGATTTACCACATATGCCAATTATTTTGTATACAGATGACATGGTGAAATACTCTTCCACTGATCCCATCATAAAGCAACTAAAATTTAGCCTAAATTAGTTGCATTCTGATTACAAAGCATGACCTCAATTGTTTCTGAATTACAGTAAAACAAAGCACATGATACAAACCAAAACCTATCATCAGTGTCATTAAACTGGAATTTTGTTGACAACAGTCAACAGCTACTTGAAACAACAAAAAGTTTCCAAGTATTTCTGTCTATAGCTACCTAATTTTTCCATTAACATATTGAATAAACAGTAACAAAAAAATTGCAAACTCCTGTTCTAGCCTGGGAAAGTTTCTCACTTCATTTCCTTTGAAGGTAGAAGTGCTGTAGGGAAGGTATTCTGCTTACACAACTGGAAATGATTTGCTAATAATTGCAGTGAACTACAACATTTTTCCTCTCCTGAAAAGTCCTCATACTGAATCTGCAGCTTCATCCCCTACCCCCTTATCTTGAGCACCATTTATTTTTCATAACAAAGGCAAGTTAACTACTAGTGCAATTAAGGGTAAATATTCTTCTGTGAGTTCTCCTGATTAATTTTTTTTTAGAATGGAATCATTTCCCTTCCAAGCAAGTAGACCGTCTCTTATTAATACTAAATACAGTCTCATATCCTCAGCTTAGCAAAACCCCAGCACTGCAAATTCCACAGAATAATCTTGTCTGCAGTGACCACTGCTTTTCCACACTAGCCCCCTGACTCCAGGAAACACTGCCTTCAACACTGAAAAAAAACAATTCCTTATCCAGAATTTCAAACTAATTTCAAAAATGTGCATTGTAATACAATCCAGCATAAGTGCTATAGCTTTAGTGATATAATATGGCTGCAAAAATTATTTAAGCTGTTATTGATTAGGATGCAAACATAGTGGCCTTTCAATCCATTTCACTGTATTGTTTATGCTGTGCTCTATATTTTTTCTTTTTCCTAATAAATGCATTCATGCATTTGATTTTAAATCTCTACAACATTTTTTATGAATGTGTAAGTTCAGTGTTTTATAAACAATGCATTGTCTTCATTTTAATCAACTCTTGCTTTGTAGAACCTGTCTTGAGACTAATGTTTACGATGAATTTTTTATTAGTGAATTAACTAATTTGTATGTAGTGCATGGAGCATGAAGATTACGCTCCAGTATCAGGAAAAACGCAAACTATTTAAGTGCTTCTGTAGTGTGAGACCCAGTCTTAATTGTTAAAGCACCTTATCAGCACGATTGTTTAGACTGTGTCTCATGCTAGGCACTAAGACAAGACAATGTAGTGCTTGCTGGCCAGCAACTAACAGAGGCAGAGTTTGACAGCGTCATTTCTGCCTGCTGTCTATGTCAGCAGTCTGTCCCTGGTGTAAGACCTGTTGCTGTCTGTTTGACAGCGCTCGCTAAGTGCTTCGAAGCTTGGAAAGCCAGCAAAACACTTAGCAATTTTTTTCCTGTAGCTAGTAGTACACGGAGCAAATAAAACTCCATGCACTGCAGAGAATTATGACCAGGTCTCCTACTGTGATCCTTTACGTGTTCCTGACATGGATGCCAAGTTTCACCTCTCCGCATTTGCTATTGAGGTGAATTTCTTGGTATCCATGTAAATGCATAATAAGCAGGTTACAATCTGAGATCCAGTCATAATTTTCTATGTTCTAAACAGTGTTAAACTTTTTGTTTACCATATTAAGCTTTGTCATTTTTTGGATAAATGCTATATCCCAGCAGGTATATCCCAGTAAACATTAGCACCAGATGGTAATGGAATAATTTGAATATCAGTTCTAAACTGGGCACTATAGATTGATTCAGTGGTGAAATGCATAAACTAACAGATCCACCTCTTGACACTTAGATTAGGCGTTGATTCAGTATAAAATAGATTGTGAGTACTTGGAAGAGGAGTGTGTTCCTCTCATGTTCTGTACATTTCTTTGTCTGATATTCAGTACATTGCTAGAAACATCCTTCGTAATTATTAAAAATAATCAGTCAATGTATAATAATGCTGTTTAGATTGACATATTTGTTATATCTGGTTAAAGTATAATGTTTTCACTGGAATTCTTTCATCTACTGTGCTGTAAAAATATTTTCTTATGACCATTAAAGATAACAATTTTAGCTAGAGTATAGCAGTTATTCAGTGACAGTTGTTTACACTAATGTAATTATTTCACTTCATTTGTAAGCTAAGTGGTGCAATTTTTTTTATACACATTTCAAAATAGTTTACAGAATAATGGACTTCCGTAAAGATGTTTATATATATATATATATATATATAGAGAGAGAGAGAGAGATCAATATAAATACACACACACACACACACACACACACACACACACACACACACACACACACACACACACATGCACAATACTAGAATTACTTAAACAAATAGTATTATATGGGACTTGTGGCGCGGTGGTGCAGCAGTAGCGTTGTTATCTCACAGCAAGAGGTTCTCCTGTTTGATTCTCGGTTGGAGCGCCTTCTGTGTGGAGTCTGCATGTCCTCCCCATGGTCGAGTGGTGTTGCTGTGAGGCAACAATGCTACCGCTGTACTGTAATATATTAAATTAGAAGGTGTAACTGCAAATTTTTTTCAGCCTAAAAAATACTTAACAACTGCTTCTTGTAATGCAGCACAGGCATTACGTCTTATGCACATTATTATTTTAGTAAACATATGTCACATTTGCATATATTAAGAAAATTATGTTAACATATAACCCTTATCTTTTTTTTTTCAAATTATATGTGGATACATGCTTATGATTTACTCTGCATTTTCATAACAGCATTACAGATATTTGTAGTTGCACATATCTTTTTCAGAAAATACCTCAATTTATGCAATGTTGTTGTACTTTTTATGTTAAACATGACCCAATGAAACAGTGAACATTAAGAAACAAACTTTTGTACTTACTATAGAACTCTGGCCTTCTCTCCGCTTCCGGGTCTACCCACTTAGCCAGCTTGACAGCCCCTTTTTCTGCAAATCATCATAATGGTGATGGTACTGTTGCCCAGACTGGGTAATACCTGTTAAGGATGACAGGTGATCACCCACCCCTGCCAAGTATCTGTTTTCTTCCAGGTGGTGCCACACATGCATGCCTCAATCTTATCCTGAAATGAATTATTGAGAAGATAAAGCACGATCATTTATTTATTTGACATTTGTTTACCAGGAGAGTTGGACGGGGCCAGAAAGCACCTGTTTTCAGTGGAGTCCCAGGGAGAAAAGCTCCATAATCACATTCTTTCAAAAATTGGTTACAGATATTTTAAATCAGTATCATGTTACACTACAAAACATAGGAGTGAAAAAATGTTGTAATACGAAAAACATAGAACATATGTTTCATAGTAGAGTTCATTGAAAAACAATAACATGAGATGAAGAAAATATGTGATGAAAAACTCAACAGTCACATTATTTGTTATATAGATTAGTATGTGATAAATGAGACCTGAGACGATTCTAATAAGATATTTAAAAGAAATATTAAAGTTTCCATGATTAGAGACAGTGAGGGCAAATTGAGTGATGTCTTAGTATGAGAGATGGTGTTCATATTATGGTTATAAAAGGAAGAGGGGTGAAGAGAAAAGGAGATTATAAGAAGAATGCAAGGTAGGCTGTCTTCAAGTAGCTTAGGTGAATAGGGAGGAAAGAGAAAGAGGGAGAGAAAATCAGAGATGATGTGGGCCATGTAGAAAGCTTTCTGTATAATGGAGGCAATATGGTGGTCAAAATTCAGTTTGCTATCAACCTGGGTGCCCATGTCCCTCACGACTGACTGCATGCTTAGGACCTTGTTATTAGTGTGATAATTTGTGGGGATGTCACTCTCCCCAAAGGGGATGATGATGCATTTTTTGGCATTCAGTTTGAGGGCATGTTTCTGGCACCAGTCATTTGTTTGGGTGAGACCCTCTTGGAGGATATCCACATCATTAGGGGAATTGATGACAGTGCTCAGTTTGCAGTCATCTGCAGATTGCTCAGCCATAGCCCACTGGTTTTGGCCTGCACTTCAGAAAAGAATATCTCAAACAACAGAAGCCCCAAGACCAATCCCTGGGGTACACCCCTCATTACTGGTCTACTGCTTAAGGTGGCTTCCCCTATTTTGACTAGGTAGGTTTTATCAGTGAGCCAGTTTGCTACCCATCTGGTAATATATGGATTGATGCCTAGTTGATTGAATTTATCTATTATACCCAAGTGGGGAATAGTATTGAAAGCTTTGGCCAGGTCAAGGTAGGTGGTGTGCACCATCTTCCCCTCATCCATGGCTTTGGTGTCTGTCTCAAAGAAGTTGACCAAATTTAACAGGCATGACCTCCCCTTGAAGAAACCAAAGTGTATGGGATTGAGTGTTTGGAGATTGCCAATGCCTTTTTTAATAAGGTCCACGATAATCCATTCCATGGCCTTGCAGATCAGGCTAGTTAGGCTGACGTGTCTATAATTTCCTGGATCGGTGGATGCTCTACCTTTGTGCAAAGGGATGACAGTGGCTTTGGTTGAATAAAGTGCCTAAGGAGACTTTAACTGTTTCTTTAAAGAGGCAAGTGTAAAAAGAAAGGAAACAATATAAGAAAAAAATTATAAAAGTTATAATGTGGTAAGTTAAAACTTTGTAACAAAAAATTATAAACTTATAAATGGGGTATGTGTAGAACTGAAATAGATTATTATATAGTATCAGAAGGTTTAGTTATAGGATAAGGGGAGGTAGTTGAAGCAGGATTTTCTGATCATCTTGCAGTATGGCTAGAGATAAAAGAAAACAAGGAGTGTATAAAAGTAGGTAAAGGATAAACGAGAAAGCATGGAATGAAGAAGGAGCAAGATTAGTAATACAGCTATAGAAAGATCATATTATTCTGAGAACATTTTATAAAAATTAATCTGAATTTTGGGTGAATTTTGGGTGATATTTAAGGAAAATATAAAAAATATTGTTTACAGTGGCAAGATGATGTTTGAAAAGTAGAGAAAGAAAAATATAAAAGAACATATGATGATGCATTAGAAGATTTATAACACAATGTACATTGACAAAGAAAAATAATTATATAAAATAAATCAAGAAAAAATACTAAAATTGTTATATAAGCAAAAATATTTTACAAAGAAAAACAGAAGTGTCAAGTTACTTTAGCAGATTAGTAAATAAAGATGGTAGTGTAATGAGAAAAATAAAAAAAATTAAAAGGAAAAATAGAAAGAACCCAGGAAAGATTATGAATTGTGTAGTACAATATGTACAAGAAATGTTTAAAGAAAAAAAGAAGATTGCGAAAAAACATGGAAAGTAAAAAAGTTAACAAAAAGAGACTAAAGAGTTGGAAAAGAAGATTTCTTTAAATGACCTGGACAAAGTATTAGGACAAGTATGAATTTTATATATAAAGAATTATGTAGTGAATACTTAAATTCATATGGAAGAAGGAAGATAGAAGACAATTAAACAACTGGCGACTGATAAGCATTTTGTACAATTGTACATGAAATCCTATGGGTATTATGAAAGAATATAATATAAGTGAGAAAGTTAGGAAATTATGTGTGTTAGTATATAGTAACAATAAAGTAAAAATACTTGTAAATGGCTGGTTAAGTCAAGAGGTGCATATGAAGAGTGGTGTAAGGGATGTCCAGTGAGCTATATACTATTTGCATTAGTTATGAATGTGATTGCATGTGAAATAAATTAGAAAATGAAAAAGGTGGGGCATATAACACCTATAGGGTTAAGAATTCAAGTTCTGTTAACATATGCAGATGACATTATAATAATCACTAAACACAAAATTTGGATAAAAAAAGTAATAACTTACTTCTAGTAGATTATAATAGTTAGTATAGGATAATAGTAATACGGACGGCACAGTGGTGCAGTGGTAGCGTTGTCATCTCACAGCAAAAGGTTATGCAGTTCAATTCTCGGCTGGAGTGCTTTCTGTATGGAGTCTGCTTGTCCTTTTTGCATTCCTGTGGGTTTCCTCCAGGTGCTGTGGTTTCCTCCCATGTTTCAAAGACATGCGTCTGGAGTGTTTCTCCCTAGGCCTCTGCTGAAATTTGGCTTCATACCAAGTCGGACTTTCCTAATAAACAAATGTTAAATAAAATAAATAATTTGCACAAATATCTATATATGATAAGGATGGCTTTAAATAAAGAGAAAAGAAAATATTTAGAGGGTGTAGTAAGGATAGGAGGTATATGTTTTACATTCAATGTAATTTCTGTGTTAGGTATAAAATGTGGGAATAAAGGTGTAAGTAAAATTCAATGGAAAAAAGAATAGAAGAAATAAAAAAAATGTCTTTTCTGGAAAACATATAAATTATCATTCAGAAAAAAAGCCTTATTTGTTCATTTCAATACTGATGGGAAAACAGCATACTTTGCAATTATATTTATGTTGCCAACCGTATTTGAAAAAGGAATTATTGCAGATATATATATATATATATATATATATATGGGTCTACTACCGGAGATCGAAATTACACTATTTCGAAATCCGGTAGTAGATGTCCACTAACACGAAAGTGTACTTCACTGAATGTGCACTTTCGCTAATGGTTATGGACCTTAGGGTTAGGGCTTGGGTTAAGGATAGTGGATAGCTAGTAGGGCTATCCACTATCCTTAACCCAAGCCCTAACCCTAAGGTCCATGACTACTGCACCACAGTGGAGGAAATTGCCCGTTCGTTCTAGTGGTGTTCGTGAAAGTGCACTTTCAGTGAAGTGCGCTTTCGCGTTAGTGGACATCTGCTACCGGATTTCGAAATAGTGTAATTTCGATCTCCGGTAGTAGACCCATATATATATATATATATATATATATATATATATATATATATATATATATATATATTTTTTTTTTTTAATTTATATGGGGTTCTAGATTAACCCTAATAAAAAAGGGACTTTTGTATGTAAATAAAGAGGAAGGAAGTTTAGGGTTAATTAACCCAGTGGTATATGCTGCTTTATTAAACTTGTACAAAGTGTTAAAGTGGGCAAATGAAAAAAATGAGAGATTAGTAGTAAAATTGTATAAATATAAGTATGAAAAATTTGAGAGTATGATAAAAAAAGAGTAAAAGAGAAAAATAGTGTATAAATGAAGAAACAAAATGTTACCAAGAAAAATATTTTTCTGGAAAATCAGTAAAAACCAAAAAAAAAATCTTCCAAGGCTAGACTTTCCACTGTGTGATTCCTTAAACCTCTTGTCTTAGAGGCAACATGGGATATATACAAATGACCCTTTAAGGACATCAGGTGTTTCAGCTATATGGCAATTCTGAATGTCCATGCCATAAGAAAGCTAAAACATGCATGTCCACAGCTAGTGGGGCTTGGCTTTACTGGCAATTTATCTATAAATAGTCTTAAAAAACAAAAAAGTCACACACACCTGGAAAAGGTTGGCACAGGTTTACTAGCTATGCCCCATTCTGCCCAGAGTACAAAGTAGTTATTACTGTCATCAGCCAACCTTATCAGCTACTTTAAGGCCCTTACCAAAGGGTGTCCAGTCTTACTGTGCAATGTTACTATCAATACAAATGGTAGTTTGACCAAGAGGTCTATTAGGAGTGGCCTACACAGTGTCACCAAATAAATATGCAAGTACTCTCAGAACCTAAATATCTGTAGACAGATCAGCCACAATGAAAGGTTTAAATATATTTACTAATAAATATTAAAAGAACAAGAAAATACTCAGTATATATTTATAGTTACATCAGAGTTCAAAATCACAGGAAATATTTAAAACAATATTGCAGAGCAGTCTCAAATAAATAAAGTACAACATCTAAGCTAAGCTTTGCTGTATTCCTGACTATATCTAAGAGAATCACTATAACCTAGTGCATTTACTTAAATAGAGCAGCAAGGCAGATGTGGTGAATAGATCCTCTAGCTGATGTTGTCAGGTCAAAGACAGAATACAGAATGCAGAGTCTCTCTCAAAGAGTTATTAAATTAATATCTCAAATATTACTGCTGGTATAGCTTGCAGAATGACATCATTCTTGTCATCTGACTCCATCCCAGGCAAAACCCCCAGTGCTGAAAGTTAACAGTATTTAGCAACCACCTGTGAAAATACATGGACGAGGGCTTTCCCTCAGATCTTTGCAGATCCTTAAAGTCATAAAACAATACAACACTTCCAAGACAATACAGAAAACTTCTCAGCAAGACATTGTGTCTACTGCTGCACTGAAACTGAAACATATCTTTTTTGTTGTGTGGTCATAAAGTAATTTAAATTCAGTTATTTTTCTGAAGTTAACCTCTTGTATTCCAGTTTCCCCTGTTAAACTACATACATTTAAACAGTTACAATAGTGCATGTACATTTCTGTTCTTTTCCAGTAGGATAGACTGTGATTACATGTTTAATCTGAGTACTTTACAAACCCTTTTCAACACACACTTCTGTACCAGCAGTTTGATAGACACATAACATGCAGTTCTAATACAGGTGTAACACAAGCATCTTACACAAATCATTTTGATATTCACTAGTGACCTATAATTATTTACAAAATTCCAGCTAGCTGTGCTGCCAGTATCTCTCTCTTTGTCACACTTCTATATAAATCATGTTGATTTTCACAAATGTCATACAATTATTTACAAAATTCCAGATAGCTGTGCTAGCAGTATCCCCCTTTGTCACACCTTGGATGAAGGTAAAACAGTACCTACGGCCTATTTTGACTTAGCCAAGACCTTTGACACAATCTCCCACTCAGGTATCATTGAGAAACTCAGACAGCTTGGGATTAATCTGTACATCACTAGATGGCTAGCCAACTGGCTCACCAACAGAATGCAAACAATCAGAGTTGGGGATTCCACCTCTACCAGTAGACCAGTTACCAGTGGTGTACCACAAAGATCTGTGCTGGGCCCTTTACTATTTAGAATCTGCTTCTTAGAAGTCCATGCAAAAGTTGGCAGGATGTGGCTTACAAAGTTCCCTGATGATTGCAAACTGGGTGCAATCATTCAGTCCCCTAATGATATCGACACATTACAAAAGGGGCTAACACAGACAAATGGCTGGAGCCAAAGCCAAGTACTTAAACTAAATGCAAAAAAGTGCATTATTATCCCCTTTGGCAGAGGGGAAGTCCCTGCAAATTACAATGTAGACAGTACCCCCCTAAGACCTAACCCAGTGGTGCTGGATTTGGGAACACAGGTTGATAGCAACTTAAACTTTAATCACCATGTGTCCATACTGGTAAGGAAAGACTTCTACATTGCACATATCATAAGTAAGGACATCTCATCCAGGACTAGGTATGTTATAACCCTTCTGTACTAGACCTTCATCAGACCACTTATAGACCACAATGCTCCCTTCCATATGTACCTCACCAGACACCTGCAGCAGCTAGTGAGACCACAATGGTTTTTCACCAAGAAAATTCAGGGCCTTCAAACTATGTTCTATGTGGACAGATTCTAAGCTCTGTCACTGTACTCTGTATCGTATAGGCTGCTGAGAGGCAACTTATGCCTGTCTTACATAGCAGTCTCTGACCCAGCCCTAATGGAAATACTGCACATCCACAAGCCAAATGGGACAAGATTAATTTGCTCTAGGGATCTTACCTTGGCTTGTGATATTAACAGGATGTGCTGGATAGGCAGATATGT